>NW_027555736.1:196703086-196878086 GCF_003287225.1 Phascolarctos cinereus
AAATTGACATGATAGGAGCTACACATTTTTGTATATTTTGATCTCATGCTATCTACAGCAGCAGTTAATTTTATTAACTGTTTTTTTTTTCATCTTGACTTCAAACCTTCTTGGATTATTCCCTTAGTACGTCATGCCATCACTTTACGTTTAGAACTTTAATTGTTGGCTGTTTGCTCTTCTTTAGTTAACTGTATCTGTCTCACTATAACTGTAGCCACATACTGAGGGGAATGAAACCTACAGAATGAGCTATAAAAGCAGGAAGGTTCTGTTACTGAACTGCTCAGCCATCCAAGACACAGTAGGAACTCCTAGGTCAGCTCCAGGGGAGAGAAAGAGATCTGGGGGGAAAAAAAAGGGGACGATGACAGAGCTGTTTGAAATAGCTCCTGTGTAGATTAATGAACAGGGATGTATGAAAACCAGACTGGGATTGTGGGTCACATGAAATCACTTCGGTAAAGTGCGTCACCTGAGAATCACACAATATACTATCCTCCTCTGAAATGATACCTATGACAGATATAATTAGGTTTCCAAAGGAGGGACAAGCTGCCAGGTGGGGAAGTCACCTCTACAGCTGCAAAGAAAATGTACACAGAATCTTTGCTACCTCTTCCTAATTCCATTCCATTCCATGTGGTGCATGAATGGAGTTCTCTCATTCACTGCAGCCAGCAAAAATGAGCTGAATAAAGCTTATGCTTGCATTTTGACACCCATATCAAACTGAAAACACCTCAATCAACTGTTGGATTGATTTGGCATAATTATTGATACACTTTGCAGGATTGAAGAGTGAGGATTCAGGGCTTACATACTACACTTGAAATGAACACAACTTATCAAATAGTTTTCTGACATGTGTGACTCTTAGTATCATTTTGGAAGTGAAATAACCTGTCAGATTTTAAAAATATGTTAACAACTGGATTGTTAAATGTCAGGGACGTAAAAAAAAGGATGGGGCTTGGTTTGAGATCTTGAAGTGAATTCATTGACTGGAAATCCACATGGCACAAAAATCTCCTTTGATAAACAGACTCCCTCCCCAAAAAAATCCAATCCCAGGGGGCCAGAATAACCATATGATTATTGAATAAATGAATTAACTTCAATTTAATATAAACCTAGTTTCTACTTTGTATAAGACACTTTGTTTAAGCCCTACAAATCTAAAATTAAAAAATGACTTAGTCACTGCCCTCAAGAAGTTTACAATCTAGAAGAGTAAGTAGGACTCATAAAAATAATTGTGAGAAGTCATTAGAATATGATAGATGTGAAAGAAAAATTTAGAGAAGAACTCGCTAATTGGTCAAATTTACTAGAAAGATGATTGTACTTTTTGTAGGATGACTTGGGTTCCAATCCCCTCACTTTTACTTACTAGCCACAAGGGGATGGACAGCTTACCTAAACTCTCTGGGCCTCATTTTCCTCATCTGTAAAATGGGAACAATAGTATTTAAACTACTTTCTTCCTGGAATTGATGCAGTGGCACCTGGCCAACTCCAAAGTGTCTTATAAATATGAACTATTTTCTTCACTCCAATAAAAGAACCATTTTCTGATACCTTCTTTAAACACTTAAAAAGACCAGTGTTCCTTTCTTGCCCTTAAGAAGATAACCACATAATACTCATACAACACAAACACAAAGAGACTGATTTCTCCATAGTTAGATATGTTTTCAGATGCGCAGATTTCTTTTTCTCTTTTTCTTGTTCTATGTAGTGGAAATGCCCAAGACTAGGGCTCATACTACCCTTCTTTGAGGAGGCCAACACATGGTCATGCTAAAGCCAGATGTCAATAAACTCTATACCCCTTAGCTTTGTTTTCCCACTGGGGCACATCAGTATCTGTAGGGGCCACTTGAAACCTTAGGTATTAGTAGAGAATAATAATTACAACATGTGAAAAAAGCACATCGAGAGAGAAACTTTACAAATTCTTTTCCACTCTCACCCATCCTGTGAGGTAAGTAGGATACTGGGAGGGGAAGGAAAAAAAAAAGAGGACGAAAAGAGAGAGCAAAGGAAATAGAGAAAGCGATAGAAAGAAAAGAGGTCCATATGGTATTGAATGCTACAGTGCCACCAGCAACTATCTGTGTCACAGGCTGCTTCCTCCTGCACTAGGCTTTTCCAGCCTTGCAAATAGTCATTTGCCCAGAGTAAGAAATGCCATATGCATATGCTAAATGAAAGAAAAAGAATGCAATTTCACTTATTTTGTTCTATCTACATGCTTCCATGGGGAGGAACTGTGGTTTATAGGTTAGTAAATTTGTATTTCATTTTGTAAGGCTGAGGTTTATTGTCTGGACTGATGTAACTACAATAAAGTAGAAGTCAGGAGGCCCAGAATGGTCAATGACCTGCTTTCTCCTGTTTGGGTAACAATTTTAACTTTTTTGATATATCATTTCTTTATCTGCAATATTGATATAATAATAAATACCACATGTTTTTAAGTGAATGTGAAGAACTTGGAGCTTGTTGAAGGAAGGTGATAAACTAAAAAATGGAATTGTTTTATATATCTGTACAGCTATAGATAGGTATTTGTCACCTTAATATAACTGATTGGAAGAGCCCCAACTCTCAGAACTATTGCTATGTGAATGTAAAGGGAAAAAGAAATTTTAAAAAACCTGATTCTTATCCAAATTTAATAGTTCAAATAAATTAATATAGTAGTAAGGATTAGCTGGTCTTTCAGAATCAAGATTTTGTGATTTACACATGCAGATATTTTGTTGTTGTTTAGTCCTGTCCAACTCATCCTGACCTCACAGACCGCACTGTTTATAGGGTTTTCTTGGCAAAGATACTAGAGTGGTTTCCCATTTCCTTCTTCAGTGGATTCAGACAAACAGGTTAAATGGCTTGCCCATGGTCACACAACTAGTAGGTGTCTGAGACAGAATTTGGACTCAGATCTTTTTGACTCCAGGCCCAGCGCTGAACTGCTGTCTCCTATGCAGATCTTTATCAGAGTACAAAGTTAAATGGTAAAATTATATAATTCTCTTATGTGCAATCAGGTGCTTTCTTGATATACCACATGAAAAAGGAAAAGATAAATAAAGCAAAATTTGGAGTATGTCCCAGTTCTCTTTATTCAGTTTTCAGGGTCAGATATTTGCTTATCACCTTTTTAACAACTCCTTACACCCTGTTGTTGTAGTTGTTCTCCACACTCTTTATCTTCCCCTGGGTCTTCCTCCTTCTCCTCTTCTTTTTCTCCTTTTTTTCTCCTTCCTCTTCTCTTCCACATCCTCTTCCTCCTCTTCTCTTCCTTTGTTCTCCCTCCTTCTCCTCTTCTCCTCTTTCTCCTCCTTTCTTCTCCTTTCCCCTTCTCCTCCTCCTTCCCAAGCACAGATTGGTTCGATCCAAAAAGACCATAGATAACATTTATGTCGCATTTTAGGGTTGCGACTAACTTCATACGTATTATCTCATTTGATCTTAACTGTATAACAACCCTGTGAGAAAGCAACCAATCCATTGACTATCAATCCCATTTGGTGCCTAATCCTGAAAGTTTCCAGAATGGAAACAAACTTCTCCCTTAAAAAAGGTAGCTGCTAATGTTGTCTTTCATCATTGAGGAATGTGCAATGCCATAACAACCCACATATTTGGAAGTGCTAGATCAACCTGAGAGCTCCAGGCACTGTAGGGGGCCAGGAAGGAAACATGAATTGGTTGCTTCCCCTTGACTTAGTCTAGGTATCCTAGATTCTTGACAGAATTCTAAGCTACCCTGTCACGTGAGATTTTTTTTTTTTAATGGCCAGCCTGGTTACCACTATTTCCACAATGTGCATCCCTATCTATAGAAAAGGAAGAAGCTTTTCATTGAAACTGCATAGAGAATTGCTTCCTCCCTTGCAGGTGGTGCTATAAACAGGGAAGAGGATTAGTGCTGCTGTCTTGAGCAGCCCCCTTTCCCAGTGCCTCCTCCTCACTTCATTGACAAAGGAGTTAGAAGATGAGAAGACCAAGAGACTTGGGAGTGGGTGGGGGAAGGAAGGAGGGAAGAGGAAGATGGAACAGGACAGTATCAGCAGGGGAGGAGAAACAATACTGAGGAAAATAGGATAAAGGGAGATTACGAGAGAGAAACAAGAAGGGGAAAAAATAAACCAACAACAATCCCATCTTCTTCAGTTTCTGTATAGTGTCTTTGTTTTATTTTTTAAGTGATAAGTATGAAGATATATGATTAGTTTTAGACATCAAGCGATGATTCAGGAAAAGGGAAGAAAGAGGGGGAAAAATAACCCTTCTCATAGCTAACCCTTCTTCTTTATTTTGGTACAATGCCCTAGGAAAGGATTTTGACACAGCATCCTTGCTTTTTATAATCTTTTCCTACATAAATATTAACTGCATTTAGCTTTTTGGGGGTCAGACAATTAGCAAATTAGTTGTTCACTATGGGTATCCATCTAGGTTTTATAATACTACCCCCCCCTAATTTTAGAATATTATATGCAAGGGGAAAAAATTGCCTTCTTTTTTCACATACTCATTGAAAACCCTTTTTCTTAATGCTAGGCTCTGGAACTCCAGTGGCATTTAGTTCTGTCATAGAATCTCAGCTCTCTAAATGGAATTTTGAACATTACAAAGACCACACATGCATATGGCAAAAATGATCATTCTTTCCATGTAATAAATGTACCCTGACTTTAAAACTCACTATACCTTTATTATATGTAACCTTTTTTTCTTTTTACTTTTTTTTGGGGGGTTTTCAGTTCAATGAATTATACTTACTTCAAATAAGAAAAGAAAATGAGAAACTTCCTCTCAGGTTTTAGATCTTTGTGCATAATATTTACAAGAATGAGAAGACCCTTATCACTATGCTTTTACATGTAGGAATTGTTGAGTTTGAGATCACGTTTCTCAGAAGTAAAACAAATAGTTTATTTAGTAATTCAGCCCATCCATGAAAAAAGGAAACCTGCATCCAAGAGACTTGAATTATTAAGGATTGCATGCAATTCTCATCTTTAATTAAATCAATCTGATGTGATGTGTGTGTGTGTGTGTGTATTTCCAAATCAATCAGTCTCTCTCTCTCTCTCACTCTTTCCCTCTCTCTTTCTCCCTTCTCTTTCCCTCTCTCTCCCTCTCCCTCCTCTTACCTATCTCCTTGCACGAAGTTCCAGAAAGATTAAGATTCTATGTTACTGGCACATCCTTGTTGAGTAACTTGCCAAGTGGTTGTTATCACTCAGGACTTTGACTGATGAACTTTAGGTTTTTTGAAGCAGAAGGGAAGGGATTTTCCTTTCTCCTTTCATTCAAGATCTTTAAGACTTGCTTATACACTCTTACCACTGCTATACCTAAGAGAGGGCTCACTACATCCTCCAGGAGTGATACACCACCCATTATCAGTAGCTAGGGGGTACTCAAGATCAGTATTGCATACGTTTAGTACCTTGATCTTGTCCAACGGCTCGGAGTGATCTAGAACTTCTAAATATCGATTATTATGGCATTGCACATTCCTTAACAATGAAAGACAGCATCACTTTGAAGGAGAAGCTTATTTACATTTTGGGAATTTTCAAGAAAATAAGGCAAATAAGGTAGATAATCTGAACTCATTACTAGTCATTTCTATTATTTTGTGGGTAGCTAAATGTCACTGGATAAGTTGAATCAACAACTGTTGGCCTCACATTACATAGGGAAAACTAGTACGTAGGAAAAATAGATCTTATAGCACAAAGTTTTCTCTTTTGACTGGTGTAACTATTAAAAAAAAACACAACAGTTTGACAGATAAGTCCGTTAAGTTCATATTTTCCATTACTGTCTCCCAAGAGTAGGTACTTTCTTACTAGACAAGTTGTTAGGCTCTTTACCTGCTATAACACTCATATTGAAACCTAATTACATAAACACAGAGCTGCAACAAAGTGCTTTCTAATATTATGATAAGTTCACAATTTCTTTATCCCTTTCAAGCAGAAACCTATGTTGTGTATTGCACAGTCCTGAAATAACCTGATAGAATTTCATGGCTCCATTTAAAATTTTTTCTTCAAGTTCCAGAATTAAAACTCAATTCTCATCTGTTTTAGAGAACAGTGCAATCCTGTTATAAAGTATGGAATCCTCTGTCAGTTTTGAACTGTTATTGTCATCAGTTGATGTTGATGGAACTTATAAATGCTCATTCACTGTACATTTTTGGTGGAATTGGTCCACAGTGGGGTTTTGGTCATTTGCTGCTAAATATCTAGAGTGCCACTAACATGAAGAAAGAAGTACCATTTGATAAAAACTCTTGATTCTTTACCCAGCTCATTCTTGCAAGTCTTCAAATTCAGCTGAGGTTTGCTGTGTACTGCTCCAGAAAAGCTGGTATTCTCTTTCTTTCTTTTTTGAATTTTTTTTTTTTATGGGTGTATGTTATTTCCCTGTGGTTAGTTTATTTCTTGCTACTTTTACAATCAGTCACTGCTTGGGTGAAAGCTCTAAGACTTAATCCATTAAGAGCCATTCAGAACAAAACAAACAAACAAAGCTTTAACCACTTCAGGGACAACAGGGGCAGAACAAACAAGCAGCCTCCTTAGGAAATCCCAGCAATTTTAGGATCAATAGCTTCTCTCTGGGCTCCTAAGTGATGAAAGCTAGGAACTCTCTGCTGTCGGCTTTTTTTTTTCTAAATAAAACAAAACACTAAAGTTTCTGGAAAAGCATGGTTGCAAATTTGCTAAGTTTAGCTTAGTAAGACCCGTGTAGTCCAGAGGGCTGACTTAAGTACTATCACTACTCACAATGAAAACAAACTAATTCAAACATCACTTCGGCCTGAAAATTATACCTCCCCAAGTCCTTAATCTACAGTGTTAAAAATACCTTTCAACATCTTTCCAAGTCCCTCTTCTTGGAGGTTTGTGATTATTTTTTTCTAATTAATATAAATGGGCTTCTTAATGTATTATGGGGGAAGGGGATTACAAATGTTTCTGTGAAAACGATACCCATATGATGTCTTTTTATATGGAAGGCTTCAGGGCAGGCTTAAAGTCTATTTAATCCAGTTGGCCGGTTTGAATAATAAAATCAATTACATTTATATATGAAAGTAGCAAAAATAAACATTTTTCCCTTCACAAGATTAAAAGGCTGTTCATTTGCTTTTTAGAACTATTCTATTGTATATTGTCCTTTGTGTAAAAAGCATTAGCTTCTTTTAGACAGTCTAGCGGCTTAAATAATACACCCGCTTTCCAGAATGTATGTTTTATGGAGTAAATCTACTGTCATTCTATAGACTTTTAAAAAAATGCCTCCTACGTCTTTTGTATTCATTATATTATCCTTTTCAGTTTCTCCAAACTATTTTAAAATACAGTGACTCCTGTATCTATAGTGTGATTTTTTTCTTTTTAAAATTTTGCATCTACGCTTGTACTTAATTATAAACTCAGTAGTGCAATAGGAGGATTATTTATTATTTATCCTGAAATGTCAGCTGGTTAGCATTTTACCCACAAATTATCTGAAGGCATTAAATTATATACCTTCATAGGTAGTCAACAGACACTGTGGGGATTGCCTGCAATATGTTTACAACCTAATTTGTTTACTGAATATTGTCTCCTCTTTTACAATTTTGTTTTTCTTTTTGCAGATTTTGTGGAAGAAACACACTTAACCAGGGGAAGGAACCCCTAAAAGAGATGAGTCTAGCCTTCAAAGGAAAGGATCAGTATTAAGACAAAATGGTCCCCCTGTAGAAATTTGCTACTATCATATAAGGGTTGACCACCAAAATTGTTGCAGAGCAAAGCAGTAAGTGACATGGAAGGACCATTAAAATGCATGATTTTACAGTGTGTCAGGAAAGCTGTTCCATGGAGCCTGGATTCATTAAGGTGCTCCATGCATAAATGAGTTGCCAACCGGGGATGTGGGTGGCTATAATGGCAGCATGTAGGTTTGTATGGAAAACAAGTATGGCACTGTGAAAAATTCTTTTGTCACACTCCCCCCTACCTCTTCCCCCGCCCCCAGATACCTGTGTGGACAGGTTGGGAGGAATTATCATGCAGTCTTTTTTTTTTTTCCAAGTGCATAAAAGCACAAGATCCTTTGGAAGCAAAGGTGAGTTTCAAAATCCGCTCAAAGAAGATGGGAAGAGGGAGGAATGAAATCACCTCATGTGTATGCAGCCTAACCAAGTGACAGACACGTAGACAACTCTGATGCTGCCAGAATTAACACTATGTGCAGCCCACCAGTAAGCTATTTGTCACTGCTACAAGAATATCCTCCACAACTTGGCATCAGGGCCCCTGGGTAGCCAACTGTGCCTGCATGGCACAAGAAGTGCTATCCTCTAATGGGCTAGAAAGAACCAAGGTTTTCCTTATTATTTCAAAATGTGTGATTGTATGAAAAACATAGCTTTTTTGTCACGATAAACACAGGAAGATACAGGGAATTAGGTCTGATTAAAAAAAACAGAGGAAAGGGGATAATGTGAGGAACTGAGGAAAATGGGCATCTGAAGATTGCTTCTTTCTTTCTTTTTTTTTTTGTGGTACTCTATGTGTTTTGAAGATTGAAGGATGATTACTCTCCGCATCTGGTACTTCATGGCACAGTGACATGCAATGTTTCATAGAAATAATGAATTTGTAGGTGCAATAATGATTTGGGGAAATTTGTTGGTAGAAGATCTTCTCTATCTCTTTTGTTTTAGACTTACATAGCACGTTTGGGGATGCTACTTAAAAAATCATGTCACTGAATATAAACTCTAATTCCTGTATTCCTTATAATAGTGTTGAGAAGAACAAAAAGTAAGCAAAGGTGAGATCTGGCTAAAAACTGCCAAAGAGAGACCATTGGTTCTCCACCATAAATACAGGCCTACCTAAAAATCCATTATAAAAAGTGCAGCCAAGGACATAAGAGAAATGTATGTGATAAATAATCAAGGCCAATTAATTGACATCTTAATTTGCAGTTAATGCCACATTAATTAAAAAAAAAGTAGTAGGCATGGAAAATGGTTCTTTTGTGTGTTATGTACAGTCCCAAACACTCAAATATTCAGCTTAACACTGCCCCAGTTTGGTTCTTTCTGAAATCAAAACCTATTGGAGAATTAGCAGAGTTCTGGGGGGATGCCTTTTGAGGGACCTGGGGACAGGGTATGATTAAAATGGAGAGAGAAAAAAATGATGTCAAGGTACCCTGGTTTTGCCTTTGCTACCATCAATCCAGGATTCTCTTTCCTAGGCAGACTTCACTTTGGTGCAAAATTTTGCATGGAATTTTAACTCCCAATCCTAGAGTTTACTAGAAGCAATAATCTCTATTACCTCTTGCCTGAATTCCCCAGAACCCACTTGGACTATGTGCTCAATAGGGGCTCCAGAAACTGCTTTTCAGTGCCAGGCTGATTTCTGCTTTGCTGGGGTGGTATTTGTGCTCCATTACGAGCTCAATAATAGTGGTAACAAGAATAATACATGGTATTTTAGCAGGGCATCATTTAAGAAATTTCAGTCCCATAGAAAGCACAGCAGAAGGTCTTGAAATGGTCAGACAATGCCAGAACCAAATTCCCTCATAGATGAGATTTCTCCAAATTGAGGTAGAAGAAAAAGTGTTTTTCTTCTTTCTTGAATAATCCAGTGAAGTAGACAGTAGTTCTGGAGCAAAGGATGTAATCTTCAGGCATAGTGTGGCACAGTGGAAAGGATGATGAGTCCTGGAGCAAGAGTGTTGAATGAATAGCTAAGGGTTAAGTAGTAAGGATATGGTGAATTGGTAGGGCCTAGGAATTGTGTCCTCTGAGATAAAGCAAATGAAGGAAGTGGAAAAGAAAAGAAAAAGCTTAGCAAAAAAGAAAGTGGTGGAGAGGGGAAAGAGGGACAGAGTAAAAATATCTAGAGGGCACAAAATGCTTTGGAGACCTGAAAGAATACTAACCCCTACATTTTCTATGCTTTGCATGGGGTGTTTTCCTTGCAACTCCCATTAAAGTCAATGGGAATCATGTGGCTAAAACCCTATGTAACTCTTTGACAATTTACTTCCTGGTGTCTGGAAAAGAGTATTGCCTACTAAGGGCAATTTACTCATTTTAGTTTGTGCCTTCCATACAAAGATGAAGTTGATAGCACATAGCAGGAGGAAAAGAGAGACTACATTGAAGATTTTGTTATTGCCAAAGAAATCATCATTGAAATATGTCGTGTCAACTCTCACCTTGTTTAGCAACAACAATAAACAGAGAAAAGCAATCCAGTGAAAAGGATATGAAAAGAAGTGTAGACTTGATTACAATGGAAAAAAATGGTGATTGCTAACATGTGATTTTTTTTTTCCATTTTAAATCCTCAAGCTCTGAACACAATTGGAGGATAATAAGAATACAGGACAATTCTTAAGGCACTAAACTGAATCTCCTGATTACTTCCTTTTTCCCCTAACACTACAAGTTGTACATATGCAAATACAGCGATGGTATCCTTAAGAAAATCTTTATTAATACAATATACAGAGGGGTTTGTTACAGCTTCCAGTGATAGGTACAAATATAGATGATATGACAGATGTCTATCCTGCAGTAAGCAATAACTCTGCATAAATGCACCATGTCCTTTATATAATGCTATTTTTGAGAGCTATGGAATGTGCATTTAAAAAAGTGGATGCTATTTCCAGAAGCCGTCATAAACTTCAAATCCAGAAAACACTGGCCTTGAGTTTTTACTGCATCCTTCTCCTATCAGCTGAAATGCTTTAACTTTGGCAGTGCTGTTATCACTGTGCTTGGTATGAAACATGGGAATATTTATGCATATAAATACAGTTATATGTCAATAGATGCGCTTCCTAGAAAATCAAGCTTTTCTCTACCGTGATTTTGTTTTGTGGTGCCCCACTTGGAAGATTGAGAAGTTGGGCTTTCTATGGCCCCAGTGAACTTAACTGTATCTGCATATGTAAATTGGTTCCTCATACCATCCTAGTTTCTCATCTCTTATGGCAAAAAAATTGTGCTTATCTCCCATTACTGTACATGTACTTTTTACCTCCCCTTGGGTAAGCTTATTCACTACAGACAGCAGTGAAACCATTGCTCTCTGAGGATACCAATTAGCAAATTCTGAACTTTGCCACCAGGAAAAAGACACAGCTCAACATTTATGAATGCCTAGCTTTTGAGAATTAGAGTAATTATGCCACCAAACCCACCATTGAATTTCAGACAGGCATTTTAGTAATTCTGTAAGAGGAAAGCCTTTGCTAAAGCCTATGCTATATTTTTTTTTGTGGCAGAAATAATACGCGGTGAATGAATAATGTGACGAAATGCATTTAAAGTAGAGTGTTTCACTTGAACAGGATATTAGACATGTTTCTAGGCTGAACCCTTGATTATAAATTAAAAGTTTGAGCATTTTGATTGTGTGAACTTCTGAGATCAGATTTTGGGGATTTGGAAAATTGCTAAAATAATGAAAAGCATATGGTATCATTAAAATAGATTGTAAGGCTATAATAGAGTCATTGACAAAGATGAATTTTAGACAATCAAATTCTATGACTTACGGTTTTAAAAGTCACAGCTGATTCTTACACCTTATACTCTAAACTATCTGTTGTTTGTGACTAGATCACTTGTCTTTAACCAAACAGACATTGAAAGATTTTTGTACACAAACTAAATATGCATTGAACCTGACACAGAAGACCCTTTGCTTAGCTGTTCATTTTTTTTTTCGGCCTTTTAGTCTAACTGAAAGTGGTTGTGACTAATCGTACTTTTATTTGAAGACAATAATGAAACAACTTTATTCTTCAAGGAAAAGACTACGCTATTGCTTTGGGAAATGGCATGTGTAGTGTTACAAAAATCTTCTTGCTCTGTTATAGCAAAGTATCATTATTTAAGCCTACACAGGGATCTATTTTATGGACTCAGGAATCATAGGTTTGAGAGGTCATCTTTTCCATGCCTGATATCAGAAATATTTGTCATTCACTGAAATCAAGTGATTCCTTCTAAATCAGTGCATCTTTAAATTAATCTTCATTTTCTCTCAGAATATTTTCCCCCTTTTTTTAGTGAAAGAGCTGTGAATCCATGCATTTATTTATTTACTTATTCTCTCTCTCTCCTTCCCTCTCCCTCCTCCCTTCCTATCTGTCTCTCTGTCTCTGTCTCTGTCTCTGTCTCTGTCTCTCTCTTTTCCCCCACCCTGGTGTTAGGGAATGTTGGGGTTACTTTCATAAAATCTGAAACTTAAGCTATTTTAAATTCTGCATTTTCTACTCAATTCCCACCCACAAATTTAGTTGAGAAATTATTGTTGCTTGACATTATGACGGCCACTCTGTAGTGGGAAGACTTGGGGCATAAGTTTGTTTTGCTTCTCAAAACATCTAAGCCTTTATATTCATCTCAGCTCATGTGCTTTGATGCACACAGACATAGACACATATCTCAGTATAACCTTTTTTTTTTACAATGAATACTTGCAGAATATTAATTTTTCCATTTCTTTAAGCCTCTCAGGAGTTAATTTCCTTACTTATATGTGTTTTTTATGAACTTTCTCATCAGGTAAGTCTGATTCAATTAGATAAGTCAAATCAACGTAATTAAAATGAAGAAATAAGTGCAAAGATGTTGCTGTCTGGATATAGACACATAAATATTACTTTATAGAAGTTATTTTCAGCACCATTATACTACTTCCTTGTCTGATTTATATTTCTCCTTCTGTGCTTTTTAGTTCTTCAAATAGGACAAATATAGAACTGAGAACTACAAAACACTGAAAAAGGTATTTGTTGTAGGCCAGGGGGTGGGGAGTGGGGGTGGGAAAGGGACTAAGCAGGACCTGCTACTGTTAATGATGTTGTTTTTGCTGCTGCAAGAGAATCTACAGCTTTTTATATCGTAGAATTCTGATGCTCCACATCATGGATTGAAGGCTCGAACTTTGCTGTGCTGCATGCCAAGAAAAGGAAGCCTTTCTACAATGGACTGATTGGTCTAGTGCAAAAGGTCACCAAACATTACACATGCCTGCTTGGGACCAAAGTAGAGAAAGGAAATCCTGCCAAGCAGCATTAAGGTGTCTGTTCTCTCCTTAGTATGTGTGCATTGCTGCTTTAGCATCAATGGGAGTCAAGCATGTGTATTGAAAGAAAAATGGACTGCTCAGAGTGTAATGGGATCTTTAAATGTGTCAGAGAGACCACAACACAGACATCCAAGAGGTGGTGGAAAATCAGTTCGTTTTTCTTTCTTTCTTTCTTTCTTTCTTTTTTTAAGTTAAGGAAACAGCTAAGCAAGGCAAAGAAGTAGGAACATGATTCAGAGAAAGTACATGATGGGTAAGACATGACTATCTTTCCCACTTAGAGAATACTGAAGAACTCTGAAGAATGGCAAGGTAGCAATGAAAAACTCACTGGACTGGAAGTCAGAAAGTCTGTGTTCTAGTGTGTTCTAGTTCTCCATCATCTGTCATCGATGTAATCTCCACCTAGCCCCCAGGTTCCTCCTCTTTAAAAGGGAGGAATCTCAAACTAACTTAGACAAATCACTTAATTTTGGGGGCCTCCAGGGAATCAAGAATATGTAGAATAATCTACATAATCCCTAAATTCTACTTTACCTTCAAAATTCTTAAGGTTCTAAATATATATGATCTGCCTGCACTTATATCAAAAGAACTTAAATTAATAGAAAGAACAAAGGTCCCAATATGGTTCCTGTGGAAAGGAAAGCAGCTTCACTTCTGAAACCTTTTGAAGACAACGCACATCAAAATATAGTTTGTAATTAGAGGATCTCTGGTGAAACCAAAATTGTCTTCCACTTTCTCACCATTTGCATTGGCATTTATGATATCGGGTGTCAGAGACAGACCATGTTTTTCTGAGCATAGTCCTTGGCTTGACAAGACTGCAACTAAGTATGTACCCCAAGGAGGTCAGGAGCATACAAAAACAACTCATCAAAGCAACACTTATTGTTGTAGCAAAGAAATTACAAACAAAGTGGATGGATTATGAACCAATTGTGGGGGATGAAAGTAACAGAATGTTAATACTCCTTCAGAAACAACAAACATGTAGAAAAAAACTGGTGAGCACTTGTATGAACAGATACTGAGTGGAGACAGAAGAACCAGAAGAACAATTTATATAATAATGACAGCGATGCAAAAGAGAACAACATTTAAAGATAGCAGAAATTTGAATGAGGCAGTGGCCAATCTTTGCTTCAGAAAAATGGGAGTGAACCATCCCATCTCTTCCCAGCAGAGGTGGTAGACTATAAGTTCAGAAAGAGGCCTACATTATTAGACATGGACAATGTGTTGATTTGTTTTGCCCAACTGTATCTCTCTGTAATAAGAAAGTCTTCTATTGAGGAGGCTGGAGCAAGGAGTCATTGGGAAGTGACAACAATGGAGTTTTTTGATATTGTTGTTTGTTTCTTTTTAACAACATCAGTCAAGCTTTTATTTTACAAAAAGTTTGGAGTTTTGGCTAAACAGGCAAACTGAGAAAACTCAACTGCTGAAATTGAACAATTTAAACTTATTGATACAAGCTTTTTATTTTACCTAGCTTTTTTATTATCCTCTCAGAAAAGGTCTGAAAATAATTGAAACTATATCTACGCTACAGTAACCGACTAATTAACTATTTGTCCCTCCTTCTTTCCCAGCTGAAAAAAATGGTCCTTTCATTTTCAAAATGTATTTCTTCTAGTGGATTCTACTCTTGTAACTCCCACAATGCACAGATGATTAATAAATGTTTGCTAAGAGGAAATGGCAATGCATGCAGACATTTGTGCATGTATCCACAAATGAAAAAAGTGGTTTATTTGAAGAATGCATGTATGACTTCTTAAAGGTATAAGTTATATAGTATTATACAAAATTGTTTGGAACAACAACAAAAAAACCCTCCCCTGATTATAGTGCCTTTCAACTCCTGGGTCATGATGAATCTTTTCATGAATCTTCTCACTATTATTAATATTAATAATGCTTGTCAATCCTAAAAATATGCATATTTGGTACAGATAACTGGGGCTGAGGTACCCAAATTGCCCACATATCTATCCACCCACATTTCCTCTTGTGTAAACATTAAAAAGATAGGTCAGTAAGTGCCCTTCCTCAAAAATAGTTTAAATATAATTATGGAAATCTTGTCTTAAAATAATCCTGTTAATTTATATTTCAAATATTCAGTTATTGGATTTGTAATAATTCAATTCAACAGACATTTATTAAGCATGTACTCTGGGTAAGACTTTGCCTTATATGTTGAGATACAAAGACATAAACAAAATATTCTCTGTCCTCAAGGAACTTGAATTCTACTGGGGAATGCATCATCTACACATATAAGTAAAAGCAAAATATATACATGGCATTTTCAAGAGAACAGTAATTCATAGGATATGGAAAGAAGGTCTTGTAGAAGGAGGTGCCTGTGTTGGATTTTAAAGGAAGTTAGAGGTTTTACAAGAACAGAATGGAGAGGAAGTGAATTCCAGAAATAAGGGACCACTTGGTGCAGTGACACATAGGTGGGAGATAGCAATGGAACAGCTAGTAGGACAGTGACTGGAGGCAGTGGGAAGGGATAGAAAGGAAATGTAGGCAGGAGCCTAGCTATGGAAGCTCAGGCTGATGATGTTATATTTCATCCTAGAGGCAGTAAAGAACTCCTGAAGATCTTTGAGGAGGTGTCATGCTGTAATCTGACCTGTGTTTCAGGAACGTTGATTTGGCAGCTATTGGGGAAGATCATTTGGAGAAGAGAGAGAGAAGGGAAGAACAAATAAGAGGATACTTCAATTAATGTAGACAAAGAGGGAGGGATATGCTGGCAAATGCTTAACAACCCCCTCTCCAAAATGTATACTAAATATAATGCAATTATAATGAATAGAATAAATACAGCAGCATAATAAAATATAATTTTATATAAATATGGGATATATTTTAAAATTTTATCTATATTAACATTTATTCAGCTATTTTCTAAAGTTTAAACAATCAATGCAACAATAAAGAAACCTCTGATTTGAAATGTTTGTTGATTTCTGAGGTTTAAATTCTCATACTGAAAATTTAACAACTGGCTCTCCCAAGCTAGTGGAATTGGCTCCAACACACACTGGGATGAGGCCTAAAACCAAGGAACGGGCTGTGTGAGTGGGGAAATAAGGTTGGATTTAAGAAATGTTGTGCAGGTAGAATACAAGCAGGTAAGCTGTCAAAAGATTTTAAAATAAGAAAAGCAAGTTCTCAACAACCATGTGAAAGACTGCTCCAAATGACTAAGAATTAGAGAACTTTACACAATAAATACCCTTCAGTTTTGATTCACACACTGTAGACTGGCAAAGATGAGGGAGATGAAAATGGTAAATATTGGAGGTAAATATAGGAAGCAAGCACGCTAATATACATCATAAAGCCAGACATAGAAAAGCACTGAAATACAGCCGATTGTTTGAATTTCTTATAGACCTCAGACTCCCTATTCTCTCATTATTGAATTATACATTACTCTATAACTATTCTGAAAAGCAATTTGGAATTATGGTAAAAAAACAACAACAACAACAGCACTGAACCAGACATAAACTTTGACCTAGCAATACCATTGCTATGTAAATACAGTGACCAGGCAAAAGAGAATGGAAAAGACCCCACGTGCACAAGAAATATTTATAAGAGCACTTTTTACAGTCACAGAGAACTAGAAGGAAAGTTGTTGTTCAGCCATTTTGCAGTTGTGTCTGACTCTTTGTGATCCCATTTGGGGTTTCCTTGGCAAAGATACTTGGAGCTCATCAGTTGGGAAAAGGTTGAAGAATATCTGGGTAGCATAGTGGATAGAGTGCCCGGCTTGGAATCAGGAAAACCTGAATTCAAATCCAGCCTCAGATAATTAGGGGTCTTACCCTGGAAAGAAACTTACTCAATGTCTGATCCAGTTTCGTCATCTGTAAAATGGGGATAATAACAAGACCTAACTTACAGGTTTGTTGTAAGGATTAATTGAGATAAAGTACTTAGCATAGTTCTTGCTGGGGCAGCAAGGTGGTGCAATGGCCAGGAGTCAGGAAGACCTGCGTTGAAATTTGACCTCAGACACTTACTGGCTATGTGACCCTGTACAAGTCACTTAATCCTGTTTGCCTCACTTTCCTCATCTATCAAATAAACTGGAGAAGGAAATGGCAAATCACTTAAGTATTTTTGCCAAGAAAACCCTAAATGGGGTCATCAAGTGTCAGATACAATTGAAATGACTGAACAACAACGACATCGTTCCTGTCATGTAGTAGCCATTTAATAAAGGCTTGTTTCCTTTCTTATTACACCATGAGAAATAATGAATATTAAAAATTGAATGAAATATGAGAGCTGCATTATGTTACAGTTAGAGCAGAAGAAATATAAATGTAACTGGGAATTCTTCTACCCAAGGCAAAATCAAGGGTGCTTAAGGGGAACAGCACAAATAATAGTCCTTCCATTTGTACCAAGAAAGGGCATGCCCCCCCCCCCCAGGCTGCATGGCATGACTGCTGGCATGGCCAAACATTCATCATCCCTTTATCTCTGGGAGACCTCCTTGTCCTTGAGCTCTTAACACTTTTCGCTCTGGAACTCTTGCTCTGGTGCCATTAAGATCTCAATATGTGAATGCTTCATGAGTGACCTACTGTACACACACACACACACACACACACACACACACACACACACATACACACATATGTATATATATACACATACATACACATATATATACACACACTGCTACTATAGCCTGCTCCATTTTATTCCCCTTCAACCATCTTGCCAGCTGCCTTGCTGTACACGTATCTTTTGGGCCAGCACCTGAGCAAATGGTCACCCTTTTTTGGGACTCGTTACAGTTCTGTGGAATGAGCTTTTATACCATCTAGAGCAGTTTAACAAGCATTTTGTTCAAAGTCCCTGCTGCCATACTATTCTACTATGAACAATAGAATTACTTGAGAAATTAGTGAATTATTTTATGTGAAGCACCAGTCTTTATGTAGATTACTTGAAAAGGTCCTTTCTTAATACAAAGAACTCCAATGTTTATTTCCCTGAACGTGCATTCTGAAATTGTGATTCTGAGTGCTTGGCAATCTGTTGTTATCATCTGAAATGAATGTGTGATATACAATAAAGGCATAGTCATGCTCCGACAAAGTGGTAGGGCAGAATTTTTGGTCTGTAGTACTGTGGCTGTATATTGACAGTACGGGTAAAGAAAATAAATACACTGGAGTTTCACTCCAATGCTGTATTTAGGGCCCAATATCTAAAAGATTGTGTTTAAAACAAGGACTCAGCCATTTCTCTCAGCACCTTCTTTTTGGCATAATCCCCTCTCCATCCTCTTCTAATGGTCACCACTACAAACACAGGCCTGCCCCTCTGGATAATCTCAGTCAGGCTTCTTCCTCTTTCACCCTCCCTCTTTCCCATTCAAATGACTTAGTCCCAGATTTCATCTCAAATCCTAAACTAAAACACAATCTAAATAAACTAATCAAAGGTTACACTAATACTTTGTATTTATTTACTTACATATGTATTATAACCCCCTACCCCTTCCCAATTGGAGAATGTAAGCTACTTGAAGGCAGGAAATGGTTTATTTATTTTGCTTTTGCAGCCCTAAGACCCAGCACAGTGACTTGCAAGTAGTAGGCACTTAATGTTTATTTAAATGAATAAGTAAGAGTCTTGGTCTCATGTAAAAGATATAAATTTTGCAGTGTGCTTTTCTAACTTTCCTTCCTCATTATACATAAATACCATATGAATGTATCTATAATTACAGAAAAAGTAGTTTGGGGTGCAAGAGATAGCGAGTAAGGATACTATTACAAGGGTGGTTGTTTGTCATTTGTTCTCCAAGAAAACATGACATCAGGGAGGTGATGCCATTACTTGCAAGTGAATTGGATTTAAATGAGGGAGGAATGTGCAAAATCACCAGCCTCACTCTCTTCTCTGGAACTAGATCTGGGTCCAATGGCAACATATAGATCAGGATGACTGGAGGTGGCCCTGGATGTAGTGGGAGACCTTGGCCTTTTTAAGCTGAGGTCTTTAACAGGTCTCAGTTTCAGTGATTAAGGCTAGGTAAGAAATGAGGCAAAGAATGTCCTTTTTCACCTAAATGACTGACTGAATGAATGAATGAGTCTGGGAGGGGAAGAACCTCAGGGTTTCTGGCCAAAACAAAAAATATTGCTATTTATACTCACTCTGAGCCAGCATGGGATTTATTGTTGCAAGAGTACAAATGCTAAGGAAGAATACATCTCAATATGAAAGAGTTAAACCTCCTTGAGTTAAATATGCTCACTTTTAGTTGGAAATCATTTTATTTGTACAATAAGCTAAATTTTAACCTGCCTTAAAAATCTACTCCACAGAAAAGTAATCAGGCTTTTGTCCAACTATTAAGACCTCTCATCATCTTCTAAATGATTGGTAGCAACAAATTTTAAATAGGTTCCAAAGAAGTCAACTTTTCCCAAACTGATGACAACCTTATGTAATCTGTCTTAATAACATTTATAGGAAGATAGCTCCCTCTATATTATTTTTCTAGACCCCAATCCTGGGACTCAGCCAGGAATGGGAAATGTCAAGTTGGGACTGAGAGGTTTGCATCGTGCACTTAATTTGAAGCTTCTCTTTGAATGAGAACTCAGAAGTGTATCAAACTTATTTCCTGAAGACAGGAGAAACGAGTACTGGGAGACTCTAAGCAACATGTGATATCTGGATCTGAAGCGGGAGCTATTTATTGAATCCAAAACTTGAATTCAAGAAAGACTCTTCAAAACCAGCCTCTGATGCTTACAACCATGTTACAACCTCCAGGAGCCTAGTTTTCTGATCATAAATGGGATTTACAGGTTGCTAAAGAGAAGTTTTTTTTGTTTTGTTTTTTTTAGCTAGGCAATGAGGTCAAGTGACTTGCCCAGGGTCACACAGCTAGTAAGTGTTATGTGTCTGAGGCTGGATTTGAACTCAGGTCCGACTGAATCCACGGCCGGTGCTCTATCCACTGCATCACCTAGCTGCCCCTAAAGAGAAGTTTTACAAAATATTCAATGTATAGGATGTCATTAGAGAAATGTACAACTGGAAACAATATGGGTTGATCATTTAGCACAAACAAGGGATAACTATTGGTTAGGCTGTGTGCTCCCATTGGCATCATTCAGTAACAAGAAAATGTGAGGAAACCCTTCAGCATGTTGTGTAGACTCCCTGCAGAGAATTTATGGTAAAACAGACAAGAGTCACATAGATTGGGCAGGTAGAGATGGGTTGCTATCTTTGTTGGAAGAGGTTGTACCCATATTGATGGGATCACAGATGTGTTGTGGCATTAGAATACTGGAGTCTTAAATGGTTCTGTGTGAAGATTGAAATTTAATAATTAGGCACCTACTTCATAAAGTTATTGTGAGGCTCACATGAAATAAAAGCACTATTTAAAAATCAGTGTTATTACCAGGACATATGGCATGGCGGATAGTGAGCCAAGCTTGGAACCAGAAAGACCTGGTTAAGTGCTTCCTCTGACATGTTTTTGGCTGTATGACCCTGGGCAAGTCACCTAGCCTCTCAGTGCTCTAGACTATAAACTGAAGAATTGGCAATCTGAATTGGCAAATTCAGAGAGAACTGGCAAATTCAGAAAGAGTTTCCTTATCTGGCAGTTCCTTATATACCAATGAAATCAGAGGTTCAGTATATTTCCCTATTACTACCAGGATCAAAATAGAATTTGGGAGTAAACCACTATCAAATTATGGAGATTTAATAATGGGAGAACAGGGAGAGTCTGAGGTCTATCAAAAGTTCACACAATTTGCTGCATTTGGGTGTCTTTGTTATGCTTGACCTCTCCAGGTCAGCACTATCTCCCAAACTCTTCTAAGTTAGTTGCAGGTGGCAGTGTTACCCTCTAGGATAACCTTTTTTCTTAGCCATTTTTTTTTTTGTCATGCACCCCGTTGTAAGCCTGGAGAAGCCTATGGAATCCTTAGAATGTTTTCAAATACATAAAATAAAATACAAAGAAGTACAAAGGGAACCAACTGTACTGAAATGCAATATATTTTTTTTAAACAAGTTCACAGAACCCCTGCATCTGAGGTGTCTGGAAGTGCCAACTTCATTAGTACTTGGAAAATTAAAATTCAAGATCAGGGTCTAATGAAGTGTGTTCTGTGAACCAGGTTTCCCCTGTAGCTTGTCAGGACACCCACCAATGAGGAATTAGGCTTTAGGAATTTATCATTTCAAGTTATAATCATTTACTAATTGAATTGAATTATTTTTGTGAAATTAATGGATTTTTTAATATTTTCAGTTGGCTGAGAAAAAATATTTCTTGAACATGTTACTCTCTCTTTTTTCTATCTCTCATTTATATCCATCTTTTCCCTCTAATAGCATATTTGTTCCCTAGTACAATTGAGGACTAAACCAGAAACTAAAATGTACAACTACAGGTAGATAATTCATCACATTTGTTCTCTGATGACCCATATAAGGAATGACGTACAAAAGAAAGAAATGTTTATTATATTCCACTTCACCTCTATCCTCAAATAGGCTATATTATGATTACAACTAGTCAAGTGAACAAGCAAGTTAAGTTAATAAGTATTTATTAAGCAAGTACTAAGTGCCAGATACCTGCACTAAAGGAAGACAGTCCCTGCCCTCAAGGAGCTTACATTTATTTGGGGAAGACAATTGAGTCAATCAACAAGAGTCAATAAACATTTATTAAGCGCTTACTATGTGCCCCTATTACCCTACTGGGGATGCAAAGAAAGACCTAATACAAGTTTTGCCTTTACAAGCTGAGAATCTAATTGGACAAGAACACATAAAAAGAAGCTAAAAGTGGGGGCAGAGGGAGGGTATCTGGCGTGGAAGCATGATGACATCCTGCAGCTAGGGTGGGAAATGATCTGAGGCGGTGGGAAGTTAAGAGTTGATGTCATCTTGCAAGATAATGAATTTTTGGAGATCATGAAGTCCAGGACAATGGCCCAATGAGAAAAGATGAGATTAATGCCATGGGTGCCTTCTTTAAATGGAGGTACTAATTGTACAATGAAGTTGACACACTACTGAAGGGAAATGGACAACCACATTGACTAAACTAAATTTAAAAAAATAATTGCAGCTAAAGGGAGCAATAGTTTGCAAGGCACTCCTTAGAAGGCAAGTAACATAATTGTTAGAGTTGATTTCATCATGAAATTTGCCTTCTCACCTTTCTTTCTTCTTTGGCAACCCATTCCACAGCACCCAAAGAGGTCACTGCCTCCTCTGGGTTTTGTTTAAGATTCCTTCTGTCAAATGACTGTTAAGCTGAAATTGAACTCTTGGAAATTGAATCGGAGATAAATTAGTACCACTCTTCCTTATAACGTTCAAGATGAACCATATGGTTGGTCTGACCAGAGTACTGATTCAAGGCTTATTCTAACTTACTAACAAACCATTCTAATTAGGTGTTTAATCCACTTAAACATCTACATGACAAAGCCTTCCCAAACTCTAATTTGGGATATTTCAAGTACACACATCAACACATGGTACAGTCAAACAGACCCATCTCAAAAGCCAGTGCCCTCCTTCACCTTCACATAAAGGAAGCTAAAAATGGGAGGAATGTAGAGATGAAGGTACCTGTCTTTGGGAGGGACAGGATTTCAAATCTGAAAACATGGCTAACTTGGTCACTTTTTTTAAATGGAGTTTATGAAAAGAATCAATCAATTAGAGGGAAAGGCTGAACCCTTTGCAGAGGCAGAAAGTTACTTAGAATGTATGAAATCAGTCAGACAATAAATATTTATTAAGCACCTACTATATGAGAGGAACTGTGCTAAGCACTGGGGATACAAAATGAGGCAAAAATCTCTGCCCTCAAGGACCTCAAAATCTAATGGGGGAGATGACGATGACAGCAACAAAATATGTGCAAATGAGCTATGTATGGGAAATAATTAACAAGGAAAGGTACTAGAATTAAAAGGGCTACGGAAAAGTTTCCTGTAGAAGATGAGATTTTACTTGGGGGCCTAAAGGAAGTCATGGAAGCTAGTAGGTAACAGTGACTAGGGAGAGCATTCTAGGCATGGGGGACAGCCAGAGAAAATGCCTGGAATTGAGAGAGAAAATATCTTGGTCATAGAACAGCAAACAGGCCAAGGTCACTGAACTGAAGAGTACATGGTGGGGAGTAAGGTATAAGAAGACTGGAAAGGTAGGAAGGATCTAGGTTATGAAATGCTTTGAATACCAAGCAAGATTTTGTATTTGATCCTGGAGCCACTGGAGTTTACTAAGTATGGGAGTGACATGGTCTGGCCTGCAATTTAAGAAAATCACTTTGGTGGCTGAATGGAAGATGGGGTGAGGGAAGACCTGAGGCTGACAGACCAATCAGCAAGGCCATTGTAATAGTCTAGGTGTGAAGTGATGAGGGCCTACACTAGAATGGTGGCAGTGTCAGAAGAGAGAATGGGAGTATTCTAGGGATGTTTCAAAGGTGAAATCAAGAGGTCTTGGTAACAAATTGGATATGGAGAATGACAGTTAGTGAGAAGTCAAAGTGACAGGCCATGAGCCTGGGGGATTGAGAGGATGGTGTTGCCCTCTACAATAATAGGGAGTTAAGGGAGGTAGTAGGGGGAAATATAGTGAGCTCTGTTTTGGACATATTTTAAAGATGTCTATCAAACATCCATTTTGAGATGTCTGAAAGGCAGTTGGAGGTACACTATTGGAGGTTAGAGAGGTTGGACAAAATAGGTAGATTTCAGAATCATCAGCATAGAAATAGTAATTAAATCCATGGGAGCTGATGAGATCACCAAGAGAAACAGTATAGTGAGAGTAGAGAAGAGGGCCTAGGACAGAACCTTGCATGATACCTATGGTTAGAAGGGCATGATGTGAATGAAGATACAGCAAAAGAGGCTGAGGAGGAATCTTAAAAGGTAGGAAGAGAACCAGGAGAGAGAATAGTGTCCTGAAAACCTAAAAAGAAGAGAGTATTAAGGAGGAGAAGGTGATCAATATCATCAAAGGCTGCAAAGAGGTTGAGGAAAATGAGGAATGAGAAAAGGCCATTGGATGAAGAGATCACTGGTAACTTTGGCAAGATCACTTGCTATGAAATGATGAGGTCTGTCCAGAGGTAGAATGAGCTTTCAGGGTGAAGATGATTCTTAGGTATTATAGAAAAGTTTTGGGAGAGTCATTCATTAAGCAACTCTTATGTAGCAGGCATTGTATTAGAAGACAAAACTCTTAAAGGAGCTTACGTTCTATTGTGGGGGAAAAAACACTGAAATGTAAAATTAAGTGTAAAAAATACACACACACACACACACACACACATAAATTTCCCAGGGTAGGGAGAGGTCACAGGTCCGATTCAGGCACAAAGAAAAGCTATAGCAGAGTAAGACAGAGACACTGGAGGGATGGGGCTGACACAGGTGGTCGTGAGGGAATGGGATGGGCATGGTAGTGGGGGCCAGGGAAGAGAGCCTAGGTCCCAGGCAGCCTCCAATTCACTACCACAAGGGTTCTCTATACAGCCATAGGAACATAGATTGTTACACCCTCCACAGCAGCAATGGAAATGTTGGTTCATCTCTAAGCAAGAGATGCAGGTGGGGAGGAATATACAAATCATCAAGGAAGATGGTGAATCTGTGATCCCACTGCTGATGGTCAAAGATTTGATCAGTGAAGTCCTGAGGCCTGGCAATTAAACTATTTTTATTTCATCTTAGCATGTTTTGTGGGTTAAAAGGCTGTATAAATTTTGTCACATTACCATTTGCCTTATATGCATGTTATTTGAATTATCTAGCTTGATGAAACTTATGTGAAATTTTAAACTTCAACAAAAGTTTTTGTGAAGTAAAAAGATTAATCAACTGTTAGTTTTTACTACACTTTTCTCTGAGATATACATTTGTATGTATTTGTGTGTATATATATTTATATATATTATAAGTATATTTATTATATACTTATATATAAAAGGTTTTATATAAATATACATATATAAAACTTCTTTTAAAGCATTTGCTTTAAATATACAATATAATATTGCTGAAAAAACCTTATCACTTCAAGGCCACATACATTTACACTGGCAGTTATTTCCTGAATAATTTTTTTTTCAAGCAAATATTTTATCTAGGAGGAGCTTTATAGCCTAAAATGTTTTTCAGTTGTAAAATCATTTGTGTCTTTTTTTTCTTCTATAAATGCTTCTGATTTGGAAACATTTGGGGTGAAATAATATTTTATTTTGCAGCCAAGTATTCACAACTCTTCATGAATAGCAATGAAAAATTTCTGTCCAGTGTCTACATTTGCATAGCACATCCTAATTATTAAGGTACTGCTATGCTTTCAAAAAAGTTTACTCTAAAACCTTCTAGGCAAAACAATAATTTGGAAACAGTTATGATTCTCTGAAAGAGGATGTGTGGTTAGGTGGACAGAATTGAAAAGATCTCCATATTGAATATAGACTAATGATTTCTCTGACAGTTTTGTTAGGAACTTCAGATTTAAGGATATAGAAGTACTTTAATCTTATTGATTAGGCCTCTAATCAATCTAACTTTAAATATTGGTGAACAATGATGTGCTGTATGCTTATTTTCATCACTGCTACTTTAGTTTTAAATTCAAAATTTTTAACATCAGTTTGCTGTCTCCTCTTATTAATTTCTAATGTGGTTTTGGTCATTTATATGTCATTCACAGTTGCATATACTCAAGGTTATTGGATCACACATAGCTCATCCTGTGCTGCATTAACGTGGACCCTTTTTTAATAGGCCATGGTTCTGTTACATCAGTTTAAATACATAGAGTTAATGAATACAGTACATTTGTTGGAAAGCTGCCTCTTTGAAAAAATCTTATTCTGGTTTCCTCATTGCATTTTACAAGATTTAAAAGCTGTTGTCTTAGTTTGTAGAATTTTGTCATCCTAATATTAATACAGTAGAAACACCAATTTGCTGTGTTTTTGTATTCTTATAAATATTAATAAAAGATCTATTTCTGAAATTGTGTTCAAATGAAAGCCTAAATGGTTTTCTCATTAAATTTTATACATTTGACTAAAACAATTTGCAGTCTTTTCTGTTTACAAGTAATTGCTTGGAAAGTCTTTTTAAGTACAAGAAATACTTTGTTTCTGATAAACAACCTTCATGTGCTCTTGAAATAGAGTGGAAAAGATATTACTTTAAGGATTTTTTTAAAACTAAGGCACTGTGTTATTGTGAAAGATAAAACTGTTGGTACTGCATGTAATATAAAGTTATTTATTCATTTAATATATTCTTAAGATTTGGTGGGAATTAAATGGAACTTGAACTTTGATGTTTTTACAGATGTGTTTCATTTCAAATCAATAAGCTTTTATTGGATGCCTACTTCAGGGTTAGGCATTGCACTAGGTGCTAGGGCTTCAAAGACAAAAGTACCAAATAGTCCTTGTCTCAAATTACTTACAATTTACTGCAATACATCTACATAAATAATTCTTCCACTGGCCCAGATTGTAGGGCTTCACACTATTTCACTCTCTGCGAGTCCTGCCCATGTTTTCTCTTAAGAACTAACCAGAGGATATATTTTCCTTTTACCTTCTAAGGACTAACAATGCACCAATTCAGTTGTAGACAAATAGACACATGAACAAACTGAACAAAAATACCTTTTAACCAGAGTGGTACCATAGCGGTAGAACCATTTTTCATAGTGGAATAACCCTTCAGTTTAATAAAAAACAACAACAACAAAAGACACTTTGGCAAAACTCTCGTAGTAAAATCTTTTAAAATTATTTTTAATAAAATAACCCTAATGCAATTAATAGTATTTAATAAAAGAACCCTATTAAAAACAACATAAGGTTCATTAAACCTTAAAAAAAAAACTGGTGTGTTACAGGGCCCTTTCAGTACTGTTAGAGAAACTTTGATCTTATACCAATGTGACACTTAGGTTAGGGCCAAACAGACAAATAAAATGTAACTTAACTCCAAACCCACAAAAACAATGAGCTGGGCAAAGAGATAGTTACGTTTTCTATCCTAACGATACTAAATATTCTCTTCACAGGCTCTGTGTGACTGAGTGGGTTAATTCTGAAGCATGCGAGTTTATACTATGTCAAATCTACCACACATACATCAATACCTTTTGATAATTTGTCTTTCCAAATGGAATAATCTTAGGCCAGAAATGCATCATCATCATGCCATCATCAACCCAATCACTGTTATGGAGAGTAAAATGCTCTGCATACACTAGACAAATCATATGTATTTATTCAACTGAATTAAATTTGAAAATGTGACTGAGGCCCAAAGGGTCCTCACTGAATTGACTCATTCACTGCAGTCACGGTCATTCATAGTCAGTCAATCACCTAAAAAGCATTTCTTAAGAGCTTCAGATATGCTGAGCACTATGCCACGTGTTAGAACAGGGAAAAAACATGGTCCCTGCAATTGAAGAATTTGTTCTAAGGAGGGAAAGAACCTGCAAATAACTATGTACATATAAAACATATATGATGTAAATGGAAGGTAATCTCAGAGAGAAGGAACTTGGGGGGTAGAGGAATCAGGAAGGGCAAGGAAGGTGGGATTTCAGGGAGGTCTTGAAGGAAGCCAGGGAAGCTATGGAAATTAAGATGTAGCTGTGAGGCATAATGGTAAAATATGTATAGTATCTCTTCTGTATCTCTTCCTGTATTTGCTTTTATTTCAGCCTCCCTTTTTTCTTTGGTTTATGATCTTGACACTGGGAACTCAGTTTGCTTATCTGTAAAATGTAAGTAATATAATAATACCTCTCTACCTGCCAAACAGGGTTAGAAAATCAAGAGAGATAATATCTTGAAAGATCCTCATAAATTGTAAAGTGATACAGGTAAGTATTTATTAATATTTTTGTTGTTATTATTTTGGCTATTTGGCTAAATGCAGATATTAAGGTCATTTCGTTAGGAGCTATAAAATCCCCCAAATTGCTGATGCTCAATAGAAAGCATAGTGTGGTATAGCGGAAAGAGTACTGGACTAGCAATCTAGATGTCTACGTTGTATTTTCAGTGAAAGTTGAAATTTCTAATAATTCCAATTAGCTGAAAGACCTTGAAACTGGGACCTTTTCCGGTCTTAGATTTTTCTCTTTTAAAATGATATTAAATTACAGTATTTGTAAGTTCACTTCTAATTCTAAAACCCTATGGTCCCTCTACAAAAACTGACCAGAACCTAGAAGAGTACTGTGCATACAGTAAGAAAGTCTGATTGGTGCTTAATAAATGTTTATTGAATAGACTCTTTACAAGAACAGATACAGAATGTCAAGTCAAGGCAGTAAGCATTTATTGAGCACTTAGTATATGCCAAGAACTGTGTTGAAGATACAAAGATATAAATAAAAGCAAAACCAAACAAAACATCCCTGTTGCCGAGGAGCATATAGTCTAATAGAGGAGACAATTTGAAAACAATTATGTGGCAACAATATTTTGTGTGTATATATGTATGTATGCACATGTATGTATATGTATGTATCTACCTATATATCTACACATACATACAGATATATTTATATACATATATAACAATGTTTACGTACATATACACACACATGTCTATTGCTGTTGTTGCTGTTGAGTTTTTTCAGATGCGTCTGGCTCTGCCTGACTCCATTTGGGGTTTTCTTGGCAAAGATACTGGAGTGGTTTGCCATTTCCTTCTCTGGCTCATTGTACAAATGAGGAAACTGAGGCAAACATGGTTAAGTGACTTGTCCAGAGTCCCACAGCTAGAAAGGACCTGAGGCCAGATCTGAACTCACGAAGATGAGTTTTTCTGACTCCAGGCCCAGCACTCTATCCACTGTGCCATGTAACTGCTCTATCTATCAGGCTTTTGAGTATGCCTAGTTTGCTTAGCAGGGAGCCCCACTTTATTCCACATTGGGTAGGGGTATCCTTCTTGATTGGCTTCCTGTAACATTAAAAATAGCATGACTGAGCTTGCTCTCTTTCTGCCATCTTTTTGGCTATTCTAGCTGCTGTGCCCAGCAGAGATACCATGAACTGAACTGGTAAGAAGGGAAAGGGACTGGCTCTTGCCCTGTTCTGCCTCTTTTACCCCAGCTCCAAAAAATGGGTCTGGGGGTGTTTGTTTCTACTTTGTGTTATTTGTCTTCAGTTTCTGGTGACAGAAATGATCCCTACTGGATCAGGAGTTTGAGCCACAGCAATAACATTGGAGCCAGAATTGTAGGTGGGGCAGTATAACTAGTCACCCAGAATGAAAGGATCAGAGGAGAAAAGAGAGTTTATACATGTTGGGAAGGTAGAATTGATAGGTCTTAGATATTGATTGGATAGGAGTAGTGAGAGGGTGAGGAGTTGAGAATGAATGTGTAAATGAATAACTTCCCACAAGTTAGGAAGAATAGGTAAACCCAAATTGACAGAATCCCCAAATCATAGCAGAAAGTAAATTGAGTTTGAAGTGAGAGGACCTGTATTTAAATTCTAACTCTGCCACTTATTGTCTATGTGATCTTGGTTAAAGTTTCTGGTGAATGATCTCTAATTTGTAAAATGGGGAGTGAGGGAGATGGAATAGGTGACTTCTAAAGACCCTTCAGGCTCTAAATCTTTGAATCTATAACCCTCCACCTCCCAATGTTCTATGATTTCACTAAGGAGACTTTCCAAACTTTCTTTGTTAGGATTACAGGTCTATTATAAACATTTCCATGAGTTTGAAGCCAACATGACATTAACAGCTTCATACTTCACTAAGAACAAGTAGAAGGCCATTTGCTTTGCAAATTCTTGATTGTTATAAATTCTTCAATGATAAGATCATAATCATAATAAAATCCTTGACTTCATCATTTCCCAATTTGACATAGAATTTAACCCCTCTGTCTCCACAGACCCTCTGAGTTGCAAAGGAATCTGGGAAACCATCTAATATAACATAATTGAAGAACAATTCTCTGCAGTATAAGTGAAAAATGGTCATTGGATAACACTAATTGTTAAGGAATTTTGCCATATATCAAGCCTAAAACTGCCCTTTTGTATCTTCCATCCCTTTCTCCTAGTTTTGCCAAACAGAATAAAGTCACTGCCTCTTATTTAAAAATCTTTATGGTTTGTTTTAGCATGTACACCTCCCCCCCAATTATTCAGAGACCAACTTTCTGGTGTTGAACCTAATTAACATGGTCCTTGGATGATTTGGCTCCAATTTGCCATACCCTAGAATCATCAGAGCCAAAGAATCATCAGAGACAAAACAGAGAGCAGTACTTTTCTGAAGGCTTGCTAGAAACAAAGGGGATTATTATTTTAATAGAGCACTCCACCTACCCCAAAGTTTCAAAGAAATCTATATCTGCATTTGAACACTCTGCTATGTACCTATTATTGTTATTCCTATGATACTGAACTGAGGCTCAAAAACTTAGGTGCTTTTATAGTTTCACAAAATTGAGAGGAGAGCCTTCCAAATAAATCCACACTCTTGAAAAATTTCTTAACTCCTAGTAAATGATCCTTCTACAACATAATAGAAACCTGCATTATCATTGTGATTATAATTAAGCAGCAGTTGGTTTGTTTATTCTTTATGTAGCATTTTGTGCTTGGGGGTAAGTTTATTTGTCCATATTGAGAAGGAATAAAGAACAGATCTGAGGAAAGGAATAATCAGAAATAATGTAAGTGACTGAAGGTGACCTTGACCTAAGGGAGTGTTGGTGTTTCTTCACAAGTGGGAGTCCCATTTATGTTTTTGGTTTTAAGAAGCAAGAGTTAAAGGAATGTGTGAAGTGTGCATGGTGATGAGAGGTTGAAGTTTGGTTTTGAAAGTATTTGTTGGGAATGGAGCAATTAAATAGGATATGTTCACTCTAAGAGGCAGGAATGAAGGTAGGTGTAGTTTCAGCTTATTTTTTAAATTTTCTTGAGCAATGAGGGTGAATGGTGTCTGAGTAAACATATATACATACATACATATATACGTACACATACATATATATGCCAACTAATGGGAAAGTGGGTTCAGGTTCAATATTGAATTTCAGTGAGGTTATCAAAACAAATACTGCACGATTCCATCAGAAAATCCCAGTAAACAAATAAATTATTTCCTTTTTTAAGCTAAAGACTTGATTATGAAATATTAAAGTTGACATTTTGATTAGCATGACTGTCAAAATGTTCTCTGCCTTAACAGTAACTAAGCACCGTGTGATAGTATCTCACATTTTCTAGGGTAGCTTTTGATCAATAGCAAGAAATATCCGTATAGAAAAAAAAACATATATAATTTGTTGATATACAAGTCAGAAAATTATACTAATGGCTTTAATTTACATTCAACCCTAGTCTTGTGTTTGGAAGGCAGACAATTTGTACTCCCTTAAATTGCACAAGCAATTAGACACTTATATTCTCAAAATTAACAGAAAATGGCTAATGGTATATGCAATATCTTTGGCCTTGTCTAGCAGTGGCTACAAAACACCCTTCCACTAAAATGAAGGACAGAGATCAAAGTCAAAAGTAAGTCAGTACTTCCTGCCCTCCTCTTTCCTTTCTTCCTTTCTTCATTATTTTCTTCCTACCTCCTTTTTTCCCTTTCTTCTTTCCTTCTTTCCTTCCTTCCCTGCTTGAAACTCATCATTTGCTCTGGATTTCACTGGCTTTGGAAGTTATCCATCTGTGATGAGTATAAGCACTATCCTGCAGTGCTCTTTGCCATCTGAAGTACATATCATTATAATTAAATAAAGTGGCAATGGTGGCTAATTTTGTACAATTTTTATTATAATATATATTCTATTTGAAAATGTATTATGGAATATTTTAGACTAATCCCATTGAAAATTTACATTGGTGTTAAGAGCCTGATTTTTAGAGTTAAATATTCTGCTCTCACCGCCCACCCAGAACAAGTCTCTAATCATGGTATACCCCCTCACATGGCTCCCAAATATTTATAACCACAAACACTACTGACATTTTTAACAAATGCACAATATTTTCAATAGTATACAACTAATGGTTGTATTCAGGAACAAAGAACTAGTCTGGATCTTCCTTAGAAAAATATGACCATTTCATTGGTATCTTATCAGAAAACAGAGAGATTGTTATTAGCACACCACTTATGTTTTTATGATTAGCAAGTTTTGGGAAATAAGACAATACTCATTTAACATTTCATATTTCCATTCTTACTTCCCCTTGTCAAAACCACATAGGAGAGTCTTCAGTGAAGGGTCAGAAAAGCTTTTGGCCCTCACAGTAAGTAAGAAGTACTCTCTCCTCAGTTACCAAGCACAGTAGTTTTGTTCTCTGATCTCAGTTGTAAAACACAAAACCTTGGGAGGTAGTTTTGCAATAGCCATATACTATGATGTTGCTTTTCCTATAGACTCATTTACAAACTCAAGAAGTAGCCAAGGACTATCAAACTACCCTTAATTCGACTTAACTTCCTCACGCTACCTCTAACCATAATTTTTTCTTGTCTTAAAAAAAATCTAACTATCCTTGCACTTATGTCATAAAAATTCTGCCTTTTTTCCCTTTTTTAATATTTGTATTCAAGACAAACAACAGGAGGTTGAAATCAGGCCATTTAAAAGAAACATCTGCTGACATTTATTCATATGCTACATGTTCCACTTTCATCATTGAATGTAATGATAAACACACATTCCAGTCAATAATGGCAATTCCCAGCCAAGCTTTACAAATGGTCTCTTTAACACCTAAATTGACACTCGGGAGATTTTGAGATAGAAGCTAAATATGGTACATTTGGACACTGTTTGCCTAAGTCTAGGATGTCTTGAAGACTTTAATAAGCAGACATACATTAGAATATGCAGGGGAAGTCTTGACTTGTACAGGTACTTGAGCATTGGAGCTCTGTTTTTCCTGAAGTCTTTTAATGGGGGGAGGAGGGAAAACCTCAACAAAACCAAACATGCTCAACACCAGATTAAATGGTTAAGACTTAAAAGTAGGACCAGTATTACCTGTGGTGAGATGGGGAGGTGGGGGGTGTCAGGGTGGGACTAAGGAATGGGAAGGGGGGGAGGAAGAGGGAAATTTATCTAATTAAAAGCAAAACAAATGATATCTCATTTACACCCACGATCTCATATCTCAGAAATGAAAATAGTGAAATCAATTAAAAAGGTTTTGTTTCTCTCCTCCCACAAGATAATGAAAACAAAACTTTGCTTTTTGTTCTAATTAGCCCAACTATACTCTTGCATACTATGAAGACTTTTCATTCCCTGTTTACCAAAGATACCCATTTGAGTTGTTAATTTCATAGCTATTTTGAAATCTTACCTGATTTTCTTTCATATTTTGCTAAAGGCTATGATACTACTAATATTTTCCTGGAAAAGGATGGCTCCCAGCTATGCAAGTTACTAACAATGTTCAACATACACATTAAAGCTCTCAGGAGAGCAATGAAATGAATTTGTGTCACCACTGTGTATACATATAGACTCATGCTCTTTTGAAACATTAATGATCTCATTTCATGTATATATTTTATGCATATCCACTTACATTTTAGTACAGATTAACCTTTTAAGTGAATCATAGACTGTTTGCAAGTGAAGCAGAAAATCACAGCTTTACCAAACTCCTTCACGTGTGAATAGTTTTCTTTTCAAAACTCTGTTGTTACTGTGGCTTAAAACAGGTCACTCACTACTTAGTGAAAAAGAAACTAGACATTTTCAAGCCTCAGTATATAAAATAATCACAGGTTCGCCAAAGTTATCTCATACAAGATCATTTGAAGAGCAAGTCACACCAATCTGTAGTTCTCAGATTAATGACATTTCTTTCTGAAATCAACTCAGTTTTAGTACGACAGCTTGAAATTGATTTCTTCTTCTTCTTTTTTGGGGGGAGGAGGGTGGGGGTTGTTTCCTTATGCAGGAAAAGGGCTAAATTTGGAGTGTTGTATTATGGTGTTTTCATTTGCTTTTAAGGCATGTTGAGTGAAACAGTAGATAAATCCTAATACCTTATTACTTCCCTATCTGATGAAATTTAGATTCAGAATATGTATTGAGGGCCAAATGTAGTGAGCCCAATAGCAGAACAAATTAGTTTTCGATATTAGTGAGTGGGTAGAAGACATATTGTTAACGTGTCTGGGGCACAGGTCTGCTTGGAAGCCACAATTTTTACTTCCCCAGAATGTATATTAACAGCGAGTACATTACAGAACAGTCTGGCCATATAATGTCCTTCTTCATAACACTAGCTCTTAACATGATTCCTTTGAAAGCTGGTTTCTAATTTCAATAAGAATTGCCTCTAACATACTACTCTTCAGTGCTCACATCCCTTCGTACTTCACAGTAACACGGTGGGTTTCAGATCAGCCTGTTTGAGTGGATGCAGAGAACCTGGAGGAATCTGTTGCTTTTTAACTGATATTCTACCTGAAAAGACTTTTAAACTCTTACACATTTGGTAGGGGGTTTAACCCAGTCTTGCAGCATCTGCACTTTTACGGAGTGCACTTAACGGTAAAGGCAAGAGGAGGATTCTCTTTCTCACAGGGCCCCCAAAGCCAGAGTGAAATGAAGATGGGACGCCAAATAAATCTGCCAGTGATTACGCTAAAGGAAATTATGATCTTGTTATAGAAACCATTAAAGGAAAACCAGAGTTGGTATGTAAATATTGTTGCATCATTATACCACTGAAAAAAAAAACAACCTTGTGCAACATTAGAATGTTATGCAATTAACAAAATGAAAAATGAGCTGCTTGAATTTAAAGCTTTTATTGATTTTTAAATGGATAATAACTACTTTTTCAACATTAAAGTAAAACATAATAGGAAAAGTCCAAGAGAATAAGTGACTCCATTCTCCAGTCCTTATCATGCCGAAAAAAGCCACTGTATCTTCAAATTCACCTATTGTTACATGTTACCACATTTTCTAGCTTATCAAACATTGCCCAGAAATTTATTTTGTCAGTAAGAAGATAAAGAATGTTTAATAACCAAAGCTAGAAAGTGAGATACCCATAATTATTTTAAAGACATCTTGTAATTATTTATACTAGAATATTTTCTGGTCTGGGAAAAAACATATCAGAACAAAACAGCTGGGATAGCAAAATTCCTATTTAAGCAAAGGGCCCCGTGACTAAATGTTAGGGGAAAGAAGTTAAATTGAACAATTGATCTGGAATATCAATACAATTTTTCAGAGTTCTGGGCATCCACTGTGTTTGTTATTCAACATATTTGATGAAGAGGGTCGATGAAAATTTAAAAAGAACAATGTAGAATGCTCTAACAAAATCTAAAGAATACTGGCTTAGTTGAAACTACTTGAAGAAACATTGATCTCCCCCCCAAAAAAAATGAAACATAATCAAAAGTACTGTAAGCTGTGCGCTGACATGCCGTAGACTAGTACGCTGATATTGTACTCATAATAAACTCTCTATATGAAAGGCATAATGCAACTAACTTAGTCATCTTATTATGCTAATACCATATAAAGCTGAACAAAAGTCATCATTATTTCTTATTTGAAAGCCAAAGGATTCTTCAATAAAATAATTTGATAAAAAAATGAACTTACATTACCAACAGTGAAGAAGGGTATTTTACTTTTCAGAAGATGATTTTTTTCGGTATCAGTGACTGATTATAGTAAAGAAAAAAAATCAGATGGACAATGCAAGTTTCATAATTTCTAAATGGATACAATTTCCTGTATGCACTAGAAAGTTAATATGTTCTCTGAAGATTTCTTTAATTTAGTTGTTGCTAATTTATTCACACTAATACAGAAAAAAAATACTGCAAAATTTTTCATAACAAAAAAACTGTGCATATCTCTGTGTTTTAGCTGGCATGTGGTTCTACACAGATGGTTTGGGGCTTTCTTTGCTGCAAAACAGATGGGCCTGCACTGTCCCTTACCAATCAAAAGAGAACTGGAAAATATAGGAATATCTTTACCTACATTGCGTCCTTTAATTCAAGAAATTAAAATGCCTACAAGTATAAATATAACTTCCTATGGAAAATCATTTTAAATGGGATGTCATATGTTGAAATTATACTATAACCCAGTTCATGTTTAATGCAAAAAATGTTGGGTTTGAAGTATTTGGAGCTGTTTGTAATATGAAATTATTATCTAAAGAAATTTGCAACTACTGAATGATTCCCAACACTGTTTACCTTGTCTGGGAAATGTTGCCCCTTAAAATGACCCCCAAAACCAAACTTCGAGTGTATTGATGTACATTTTCAACAAAAGGGATTGTTTGGGACTACAATATCCAAGACATCATTATTAAATACATTGGAGATTTTTGTATATCACAAATGACATACTTCATTGCAGAAAAAGAAACAGAAACAAAATTGAGGACTGACCTGAACTCACACTATTAGTTTGTGAATATCATCAATAACTGTTTTTGTATGTAGAATTGGGGGGGGGGTGTTGTGTGCTTTTACTTTCAGGGTTGACATTATGTACTTCAGGAAGGCTGGTAAGATGAATGAAAGAAGGATTCAAGAGTCAATGTACATTTGAGGGCAAATGAGGGTAGCATGGGAATGGGATAATATGACACCACACTGTGAAGACACAAACATTGTGATGTCATGATATGTAGCATGTAGCATGATATGGCTCCTAGGCAAATATTTGGCTGTTTTTACCTTCAAGATACAAATAATGAAAAGGGCTAAATTTATGAGGTGTTACAAACAATGCTGACATTTTGCAGATAAACAAACTCAAAGAAGTTGTTCTGTGAATAGCCAGGATGCACTGTATTGGATGACACAACCAAGATTCACTATTACCTCTTCCTCCTTGTCTTCAAAAACTCCTGGAAATACACAAAAGCAATTATGGGATCACATGTCTGGTGACCAATAACAGTGGCTTTGGTATTTAATGGGTACTGGTCAACCTGAAGGTATTTTATGAAACCACTGGACTAATTCCCACTTACTCTCTCCACCCCCACACTCCTACCCACTAATAAACTCATTGGCCTAAGTTTACATCAAATAATTGAGTGTATTTATTTTGTATTTTGCATTTCTGTGTTCAGGCTCCATTTTCTGCATGAAGCTTTTTCTGATATACTTTTATTTCCTTTTCTGAATGCATGTTGTTTATTTTAATAGAATGTAAGCTCCTTGTAGACAGATACTGTTTTTTTTTTTAATCTTGAGAATCTAGTATGGTACCCAGCTCATAGTGGGTGTTTAGTAAATACTTGTTGAATAAATGAATGAATGAATGAATGAATGAGCTGTGGATTTTTCTAATGTGAGAAGGATCCGTCTGAGCAGAAAAAAAAGTACCCCTTGCTGAGTTGATTAAGGAAACAAAATAAAACCTTGAAGAGTCCTTAGTTTTAAGAGCGGTAGACCTTTTTATCCCCTTTAGCCCCAACCAGTAGCCCTGGGGAATTTTTCCTGAAGAGCAAAATACCATCTCTAGCTATGTACTCTACCTCCATAGACTGACTAATTTCTCTGAACTAGAATTCTGTTCTCTTCCTACGTTTCCATCCAGCACCACACTATATGTGTGGTGTACTTAGTCCCCTGACCTCATTAATTCTTCATCTCCGACTAGATTTTTTGCCCCCAGTCCAGAAAACAGTACCATTTACTGTTATTTCAAGAGTGGTAAAGGCTAACAAATTTCCCTAAATGTTGCCTGCCTCAAAGTAAATAAGCTTTACAATTGCGTGAGACCATACCTCTTAGGCATGTCATTCTTAATGTTTGGAAAGACAAAACCTAATTAGGTATATTTAAAAGCTAATTACAGAGTGTGTGGTATAGTGGGATGGACTTTGAATTTGGTATCAGAGGACCTGATTTTGAACCTTTGTTGCTATTTGGCATATTGCCATACTACCTGTATGACCTTCAACATTTAACCTCTCTTCAATACTTCACCTGTAAAACAAAGGGCTGGATGAGATGGCCTTTAAGGTGCTTTTCCCACTCTTTATCAATGATGCTATGAAGATGTGTAGATTCACAGTAATTACTTACCCTGTCTGTACTTCAGTATCCTTGTTGGTTGGACTAGATGACCTCCAGGTTCTTTCCAGATCTAAGTCTTTTATGCGATCTCTTCCTTACATGATATAACAATGTAATATAATGGGATACACATATCCCATTATATTACATTGTCACATCATTATATATATGATACATATTTTTATATATAACATATATATCATATATATGTAAGCATGTTTTAAGGTCCTACTATTTGCAGAGCATCTGCTGGGTAGTAAAAGAAATGTAACAATTACACAAGACTCAATCTCTGCCCTTAAGCCTCTTATAGTCTAATAAAAGGGGAATAACTATAGATTCCTAAAACTTACATGACAAAATAAGTTAGTTTTAGAAAACAATGTACTTTGTCTAGTCAAAAGAGGAAAGTCACTATCAAAAGGGGAATCAATAGAGACTTCTTTGATGAAGACTTTTCTTTCTAGTTAGGCTTAAAGAATAAACTACTGTGCAAACATTTAATCAGGTCCCAAATATCACTTTTCCCCCCAGCCTAACCTGAACTGTGGCAGGACACCAATAGTAAATAAAGGCTTTGTCTATACACAAAATAATCTATACTGATTTTGTTCTAAAGCTTGAATTTGGTCAAGCAATGGGTTTTGGATCTGTTTTACTTGATTTTTAATCTATGTGATACAAAATAATTGCTTTGAATTAATTTAAAACATTTGTCCACCAAATGTTCTTTTTGCTTCTATAAGGGAAACAGCTTAGCAAAATAATAGCATGAACAAAAGTATAAGCAAAACACTTAAGCTATTTAAGAAGACAAATGGTCTTATAGCCTAATAAAAAGGGAATAATTATAGGTGGCATTAGGTTGCAGTGGAAAGGGCGCTGGAAACCAATCTCAGAGCTTAGCATTGTTACTTGCTATGTTTTGAACTTAGATAAGTTGGAAATTAAGCTACTAGATCTTTGGGATGTTTGAGCAAAATGTTAAGATAGAGTCATGTGTAAGCTAGTTGAGGATAGGGCCTATTCCTTTTTTTTTTTGAGTGTTTTGATATCAAGGTATTTAATGTGTGTTTATTAAGACCAAAAGATCACAATTTATTATGCACTTACTATGTTCTATGGAAGGAAGGAAAGAAGCATTTATTAAACATTTACTACTATGTACCAGGCAGTGTACTAAGCACTCCACAAATAAATTATCTACTCACAACAACCTTGGAAGGTAAGTGCCCTTATTATCTCTATTTTACAGTTGAGAAAACTGAGGCAGGTGGATTTGCCCAGGGTCACACTTCTAATAAGAATCTGAGGCTAGATTTGAGCTCAGGTCTTCTTGATTTTAGGCCCAGGGCTCTGTCCACTGTTCCACTTAGCTGCCTCTACACTGTATTAGGTGCCTCTATACTGTATTAGGCCCTGTAGCTATAAGGTGAAAAATGGAAACTCATCATCTTTGAGAAACTTACATCTTGCTGGGGGAAAACAGTATGTAAATAGACAATTAATACAAAATAAATACAACGTAATTTCTAGGATGAGGGTATTGGATAATTGGATAGTTTAGGTAGGCTTTGAGAAGAATAAAAAGACCAAGAGACAGAGTTTATGGGTAATTAATGATCAATTTATTAATTAGGATAGCTGATAATTAATAAATTGGTGAACAGTGGTTTCTATCCATAACCAAAGACACCTACGGAGACGCTGAATGCCTTAACTACCTTTGGAAACCTGACCCTGGCAGATGAAAATCAACCCTGATTGGTTGTTAATAAGGGGGGTAGACATATTAATGAGGAGGTGGCCTAAAAGTCTTTGACATCTGCTGCTGAGAATGTGGCTTGTCCACCAATCTGGACAAAGGAATCCATTTCTACCCAAACCATTCGGGTTGGTTTTCTCCTTCATAAGCTGGGTTTCCCTAGACTACAATGGAGGGATGCAAGGATAAATGCTTTAGGGCTGGAATTCACCTGTATTAGATTCTGCAAAAGTAAGGTTTCCTAGTTGGGTGGGGTCCCACCAAGACCTCAGAGGATGTACCCTAAAGGTTAGAGTCAATCTCATCCATCAGCCTTGTCCTTCAGAAACTGGCTGAATGACTTTCAGGGACCGGTCCCTGAATGAGGAAACAGAAAGGAAAAACTCAATCTAGTTTAGTAATTGGTTATTAATATAGTAGAAAATAACAATTTATCTCAGCTTCCTATTGAGGTAGCATATAAACTGGTTTGAAAGGATAGAAGACAAAGGTGAGGAAGACAGTGCATTCTAGGGAAGGGAGACAGCCAAAGCCAGAGGTCAGCAGACTCTAGCCAATGGGCCAAATCTAGTACACCTGTGCGCTAAGAATCACTTTTAATACTTTTAACTGATAGAAAAAAATTAAAAGAATAACATTTCATGACATGAAAATTACATGAAATTCAAATTTAAGCATTCACAAATAAAATTTGGATGGAACACAGACAGGCTCATTGGTTTCTGTCTTATCTATGGTTATTTTAAACTGCAAGTCAGAGTTAGGTGGTAAAGCAGAGACCATGGCACATTCATTGCTTCTTGATGCCGCTCAGCACACTATAAATGGTAGTGATGCAGTTATTACTCTATAGGACTGATTGTGCCATGCTCATTGGCATACTGTGGCATTTTATTAATTTTTTTAAATTACCAGTAGATATCTGTCATATAGAGACAAGGAAAGTGGACTTCAAATGTTGCCCTTTTAAGGAACAGTGGTGTATGGATTATTTTGTTATCAAATTAGATGGTAAACCATTGTATTCATTATCCAGTGAAACTAAAGTTGTGCTAAAGAATACAACATCCATTGGGGAATGGCTAAATGAGCTATGATTTATACTATGAGGGAATATGACTGTGCTGTAAGAAATAACGAGCTCAATGATCTTAGAAAAATCTGAATAGACTTGCAAGAAATAACAAAGAGTGAAATGAGCAGAACCAAGAGAACAGCAATATTATTCAAAGAACAAGTGTGAATGACTAAGTTATTCTCAGTATTATAAATACTCAAATCAACTACAAAGGACCTATAAAGGGAGACACTACCCAGCTCCAGAGAAAGTACTGATAAATAGAAGTATGCATAATATAGTTTTACATACATACACATGTATACGTATGGTTTTACATATATGTATGTATGTTGATATATTTACATATGTGTGCATATATACATACATATACATATATATCTACAAATGCAATTTGTGTCAAATGGTGGCCTTCTCTAGTGAGGGGTGGTGAAAGAGGGAGGGAGATAGTTCAGAACTTAAACGTAATTTTAAAAAAATACAAATTTTAAAAATATAATATGATTGACATCACTAGACTAAACACGCATCATAATATTCCCAAATTACAGGAAAGCAATGGTCAGAAAAATTAGAAATTTTAAAACAAAATATCACATCACCACAGAATTTTATGACAAAACTAAAAAATGAAAATGAAGCTGCAACCAAAGTTGGGGTTCACTCATTAGTCAAGCAAGGAAAGTCATTTACTGATGGCAAGTTAAGTAAATAATCTTTGATTGGAGTGGCTAAAGAAATGTGTTCAGAGAAAATAAATTTGTTTTAGGGAAGCAAGGTGGAGTAGTACATAGAGTACTGGGCTTAGAATCAGGAAGACTTGTCTTCAAATCTGGCCTCAAATACTAGCTGTATGACCCAGGGCAAGTCACTTAACCCTGTTTGCCTCACAATGAGCTGCAGAAGGAAAAAGAAAACCACCCCAATGCTTTTGCCAAGAAAATCCCTAAAGGGGTCACGAAGAGTCAGACATGACTGAACAACAACAAAGAAATCAGTCCAGAGAAAGTAAACTTTTTGAGATTATCAGCCCTTCAGCTCAATTACAATGATGTTTGGGGACTGATTATTGGCATTTGGCAGTATTCATTTGTGTGACAAGATATTTGGCTAAGTGGCACAGTGGATAGAGCACCAGGCCTGGAGTCAGGAGGACCTGAGTTCAAATCCATCCTCAGACCAAAACTTGACACTCAGCTAGCTGTGTGACCCTGGGCAAGTCACTTAACCCCAATTGCCTAAAAAATTAAAAAAAAGAAAGGAAACAAAGATGAAATATATAAAATCTTATACAGATCAGCGTTAATAAACACAATCAATTTTGATTATAGGCAACACTAACTTTGAACACTAATTGAGCAAAAATGTTATTCTTTCCAAAAGGATTTCTCTTTAGTAGACCCACATCATAAAAGTGTTCAACTATTGTTGTTATTGTGATTATATTTCTGAATTTTATCAATAAAAATTTAAACATTTGGAAATTTGTTTTCTTTCTTGTTATAGACAATACCTTCAATTTTGCCTTTTAGCTCACAAAGCCTATTGGTCTGGCCCTTTACAGTAAAAGTTTGCTGAGTTCTGTCATTGGCAAAAGCTTGGAGACTGAAGAGGGAATATTCTCTATGAAGAACTCACAAATAGGCCAGTTTGGCTGGAACTTAGAGTATATAAATAATAATAATGTGCACTAAGCTTGGAAAGGTAGGCTGGAGACAGATTACTAAGGCTGTTAAAAGCCAGAGGATTTTGCATTTTATTCCAGAGCAAGGAGGAACCACTGAAATTTCTGGAGCAAGGGAGAAACACAGTTTGACTTGTGCTTTAGATCTATCTGTGTTTTTGCTTTATTTTGTAACCCCAGGAGTAAGGACTGTGCCTAGGATAGAGTAAACACCTAATAAATGTTTACTGCCTTTCCTGTCTGCCTTCACAAACACCCATTTGACAGCTATGTAGAGGATGGATTGGAGAGGCGAGAGGTAGATGGCAGGTAGATTTGGAAAGGTATAGCAATAGATCAGGGGAGAGATGACAAAGCCTGAATTATGTTGGTCACCATGTGAGTGGAAAGAATGAGATGGTTGCCAGAGATATTGTGGAAGCAGAAATTACAAGACTTGGAAACTAATTCCATGAAGGGTGTGAGAGAGCTGAGGTGAGTTTGCAAAGCTGAATTAATCAACAAACATTTATTAAGCACATACCATGTGTCAGGCATTGTATTAAGCCCTGGATCAGTAGAATGACAGTGTTGTCCTCAGTAAAAATAGAGAAGGATGCAAGGAGGAAAGAAAATGAATTCTGTTTTGTACATATTCAGTTTAAGGTGCCTAGGTGACATCCAGTTATGTGTATCCAATAGCCATTTAGTGATACCTGTTGTTGAACTGAATTGATTTGAGTCAAATCTCCCTTAGATATTTTAGCATTATTTACATAGAAATGATTAGAATGGTTAAATACAACTATGCTTATCCATTAATTGAAGCTGGTTCCCAGGAACCTCTCTTAGCTCACATACTGTGTTAACCCAGATCAGGAGTACTTAAAAATTTTTTTTTTTTGGCCATGGACACCTTTAGGAATCTGATGAAGCCTATAAATCTCTTTTTTGAATAATGTTTCTAAATGGAGTAAAGGTGTCCAATATAAAGACCACTAGCCACATCTGACCTGCAATCCTTCCCAGCACAGCCTGAACTAGATTAAAATGCAATTAGGAAATATTTATTTTAAAAAGTAAAAATGCAATAAAACAAAGAGAACATTACATTTTAAGACTAAGTCAATTATGTGGCCTCAGGAATCCTTATGTATGGATTAGTGGCCACTGTTACTATTTGAGTTTGAGACCACTGGTTTAGAATACTAAGCAATTAATTGAATTGTCCAAGGTCACACAGCTAATCTGTTCCAGAAAAAGACACCTACATCTTAATGACTTAAGGATCAGTTCTCTGTCCATTCTACCACACTGCTTCTAGAATAGTGAGGAAACTCTAGATCTATAGAGGAATTGTATAACACCCAAGATAGATATTGTAAAGGTAGAGAAATCTCAGATAACTCAGGGCACATATGAATGTGGCTTTTCTGACTATCCTTTCTTGCCAAGTTTGATACATAGTATTTCTATGAAATCTAATAAGAAGGAAACCTTCTGTATATAAAATTTGTCACTGCTTTCCTATAAGGTATGTCTCATACATTTTTGCCTAGTCTTTATTCAAAAGAATATTTGTTGAGTAAATGAGTGAATGCAAATATTGATAAAAATGATATTTAGCTCAGCTTTTTTGGCCCAACGTTTAATTTGTCCACACTCTACTAGATCTGCAATCTTAATTAGTCAATACATATAAAGCATTAAACTGATATAAGTAAAGTCAAAACTGTCCCACTGAGGTGTTCATATAGAAGTATCATTAATGTTCCCTGTTTAAAAAAAAATAAGCTACACATTAGGTGTGGGGTGAGCTACTGCAATTAATATGATTGTCCAACTCAGCATATTAGGTTTATTTCCTGTTTTTCACCCATTTATGGCATAGTAATAAGGAAATACAAGAATTCCAAAGGTACAACTTTACTGTTGTGTGCTGTCTCAATTTTCTGCCCACTCAAGTAAAGCTACTGATTTTAGGTGTGAAAGCACAGGAAACAACACAGCCATTTACAATGCAATAAAAATCAGTTTATCAGTAGATGACTAGTACTTCTTTTTTTTTAACCTTATGGCCTGATAATTGAATATCGCTTAACTTGATTATAGATATTTTCATGCCTTATGTGGGAAGGAATTGTTTTTAGTTATAGTTCAGTAAGAAAAAATAAGCAGAAAGATCTATGCTAATGCTGATTTTCTTGTTGTATTAAGCAACATCAGTTTCTGATTTTATTTCCTTGACTTGTTCATTACAAAAAAAAAAAGCCACCAATCAACTTTCACGTAGTATGTACATCACCTGGAAGATGGTCATCTACCTAAGAGTCAGTGTGGCTTCAGAAAGGAGATACGGTGTTTGCTGCCCAACAACTCTAAGAGAAATGCTAGGAGCAGAACAGAAGTCTGTACACAGCATTTGTAGATCTGACCAAGGCCTTTGATACTGACAGTTGTGAGGGCTTATGGAGAATTATATCAAAATTTGGTTGCCCTGAGAAGTTCATCAGCATGTCAGTTTCATGATGACATCCTTGCCTGGGTTCTGGATAATGGGCGATGCTCTTGAGCTTTCCCAGTCACCAGTGGGGTGAAGCAGGGCTATGTGCTTGCTTCCATGCTTTTTAGTATGACGTTTTCAGCCACATTGTCAGATACCTTCAATGAGGACGAACACGGCATCAAGCTCGGTTGCCACGCTGATGGTAAATTCTTCAACTTGAAAAGGCCACAAGCCAAGACCAAAGTGGAGGGAGTGTTGGTGCATGATTTTCTGTTTGCAGATGACTGTGCACTCAGTATAGCTTCCAAAGCTAAGATGCAACAAAGTATGGACTGATTCTCTGCTGCTTGTGCTAATTTTGGCCTAACAATTAACACCGAGAAAACACAGGTGCTCCATCAGCCACCACCACACCAACCGTATGTGGAATCATCAGTTACAGCAAATGGAGAAGTTTTAAATGCTGTGAATAAGTTCACTTACCTTGGTAGTGTACTTTCTAGGGATGTACACAGTGATAATGAGGTTGACTCATTCATTGCCAGAGCTAGCTCAGTGTTTGGGAGGCTCCAAAGGAAAGTATGAGAGAGAAGAGGCATTAGCCTGACTACCAAACTGAAGGTCTACCGAGTCGTTGTGGTGACCTCGGTGCTCCACGCCTGTGAAACCTGGACAGTATACCAGTGCCGTCCCAGGAAACTGAATCGCTTCCATTTGAATTGTGTGAGGAAGATTCTGAAGATCACGCGGCAGGATAAGATACCAGACACCGAGGTAATTTCTCAAACTAAACTGCCAAGTATCCAAACTCCACTACAGAAAGCACAACTCTGATGGGCTGGCCACATTGTTCAAATGCAAAATGTGTACTTGCCAAAAAGACTATTTTATGGAGAACTCACACAGGGCATCACTTGGTAGTCAGAAGAGGTGATACAAGAGCACTCTCGAGATCCTTCTTAAGAACTTTGGAATTGGTTGTGACATGGGAAATAGTGGCACCGGACCATCCAGCATGGGCTGTCCTCATCAGAGAAGGTGCTGTGCTATAGGAGCAAAGCCAAATTGAAGCTCAAAAGAAATGCAAGATGTGCAAATTTTGAAAATCCACCCCAAATGTTCACTTGGACTATTTGTGCCTGACCTGTGGTGGAGCATTCTGAGCTCATATTGGTCTGATCAGCCACAGTCAAACATGCTGTAACTTGACTGTAACACAGTGATGTCATTTTGGTCCTCCCACCACCACTCTGTGCCACTAGGTTTCTGAGTTCTAGCCACACTCTTAATTTCTTCCTTGTGTTCAACTATCTTTTTCTATATTGCTTTACCTACAGCTGACAAGGCTATTAGACAGGCTGTATCTTGTGTACCATATGAACTAGAGAATACTGCTAGAGAGCATCTGATTTATAGTTTGAAGATACATATTCAGGTCTTAGCTTTGCAACTGACTAGCTGTGTGACCTTGGGCAAATGACTCCCTCTCTCTGGGTCCCAGTTTCTTGCTTATGGAAAATGTTGAGTAGATGATCTCTAACATTCTAATTTGGTTTTAAAATTCTATGACTTTCAGGGTTGTGAAGATCAAATGAGATAATACTTATGAGGTACTTTGTAAACCTGAACACACCATACAAATGTCACCTATGATATGGTAGAAGAGTTATGATTTCATCAGTATAGGAAATGGAGCCTATCTCCGTCAATGCAGCTCCACTACCTAGAATAGTGGCTCTCAAGTATGGTCAAAGGACAAGTAGGTTTCTTTGAGACCCTTTTAGAAGATCTGCAAGGCCAAAATTATTTTCATCATAATTCTAAAACATTTTAATTTCCAGTATGGTAAATATCAATAGATACAATAGATATAAATAAAAGTTCCTCAGTGGGATTCTCAATAATTTTTTAAAATATAAAGATGCCCTGAGACCCAAAAGTTTGAGAACCTCTGTCCTAGGGAGGGCTTGTAGCTGAAACCTCCCATAGGTGTTGTCCCGTCATTAGAATATGAGTTCCTTAACAGCAGGGACTGACTTGCTTTTATTATTATATTCTCAATGCTTAGCACATAAAAAGTAATTAATCAATGTTTCATTCATACATTCTTTAATATAAAAAAATATAAATTTCCTTACTCCTTTGAAGTAAATTAGGCATTCTAGAACTCTATATTAACTTACATATATAACTTGTTTTCATTATTCTTATTTTCTTAGAACAAGAGGTAAGAACAATCCAGGGAAAAGCCAAAAGATGCATTCCAGAAGCAGTTATGCAGCAGGAGGCTGTAAACATGGTAGTTTTGTTATATCAAAAACTCAGCCTTATCAGGTTTTGCATAGAAACCTCAATGGTTATAATGAGGAATGCAACAGAGTCCCTTAATAATAATTAACATAGTTATCATCACAAAAGTCATATTTCTATAGCATTTTTGTAGGTAACATATGCAGGGAATTGATCCTCATGGCAACCCTATGTAGAAATATGGAGCCCTATGTATAACGATAGAGAGAGTGAGCCCCACGTGTAGAGGGGTCCATGTGTGGTGAGAGAGCTGTTGTTATATGTAGCTTAAAGGGGGCAGAATAAGATCTACAGCCTCTTTGATTCCCTGCCACCCCTTCTCCAAGGGAAGCTTTAATTCCTGCCAAGAGGAAAGCAAGAAGTTGAGGCCAGAGGCCAGAGGCCGTGACAGTGCTCTCCTTCGAGAGAAGGGGTACTAGGTTAGAAGTATAGCTGCACCCTTAAATATTATTTGCCTTGGGGATATGATCAAGTCCCTGCTAACTTTTGATAGCTTTGCCATTTTTGGAGGGGAACAGAGACCCCAAACTCTAAGTCCAAGGCTTGACTGCTTCCTCACTCTGTAATGAACACACATAATAAATAGCAAGATACCTATTTATCCAAATTATAGCAAAACAGAAATCAGGGAAGGCACTCATAGCGGGGGGGGGGGAGAGAGAGAGAGAGAGAGAGAGAGAGAGAGAGAGAGAGAGAGAGAGAGAGAGAGAGAGAGAGAGAGAGAGAGAGAGAGAGAGTGTGTGTGTGTGTGTGTGTGTGTGTGTGTGTGTCCTGGATCTCACCCATGGGGAAACTGCCCAAAGTCTTTATAGGATCAAACTGCAAATAAGAACATGATGGAAGCGGCCTGCTCCTCTCATGTCTTCCCAGAGTCTTTTTCTTCAGCAGTCTTAGGTGGGGTTGGTCTCTTCCATCTTCTCTCTTGAAGCAGGAAGCAGACCTGATGCTGTGCTTGAAGACTCCCACTTAAAGAGTCTCCAAAGAGGTGACTGGCTAAGAACTAAAGCTCTCACCTCTTGCCAATTCTACCTCGCCCTCCCCCCTCCCCCTCCCCACCCCAACACACACAGGGCAGGGCCTTCATCTTTACTAATAAGGATAGAATACCATACCAATGGCCTTGGGATAGGGGTTTCATTTGAAATTAGTGTTATTATTTCTTTTATATACGGAGAAGCTGGGGTTTCAAAAGGTAAAATGATTTGCTCAGGGTTACCCAGTTAGTAAATTAGGGAACTGAAACAGGAACCCAGCTCTTTTGACTCAAAGTCCAATGTTCTTTTCGGCTACAACACACTGTCTTGTTTTCTTATAGCTTGACAAGCAAGTGATACCGTTGAGAAATGTTTATATTTGGGACAATTTGTAGGGAGAGATGTGGAGTTTAAAAAAGCAAAATCAAAGGAATAATGTATGTGGTGACTACAACAACGTAGATGAATTATCACTCCAAGGCAACAAAACTCAAAATAACAGAAAGATCAGTAAAGGTCTTGAAGCCCAAATAATGAAATCTAACTCTTCCCAACTGAGAGGTTGGGAATTGCAAGGGTAGAGTGTTGTATACATCCTCATATGTGGTCAATGTAGTTTTTTTTTCTTAATTGTTTTTCTTTGTTACAAGGGAAGATTCAAAACTAGATTAGAGTTGGGGAAGGGAATATGTATGAAAATGACTGTCCTATAGGACAAAAGGAATAACATTGTGATTATTTCAAAAGAAATGGATGTAGAGGGTTTCTTGGTTTTCAGAAGTCAAGAAAGGTATAGAGAGCTTACCAGAAGGCTCATATCCTCCAAGAATGACAGCAAAAAAGTGGCTGCCTTTCTGAGTAGCAATCTGAAATGGAATTTCCAGGTCTAATTTCTGACTTACATTCCAGTGAAGATTGAGTATGTGGAATGATCCCACTCTTCCCATAGAAATTTTTACTTACCTCTGTGAAATCCATTGGAGTGGTTTTGCTACTATTTAGGAAAAGGTCTATTAAAATTCCTTTCTATTAGGAAATGTCACCCAAATAATAAGAAATGGAATTATGAGAAGGAAATGATAAGAAATGAGAAAAAAGAATTACTAGAATATTTATGTATGAGGGACCTCTGAGATCATCTAGGTGTAATCCCTAACCTTCTCCAGTTTTACAGATGAAGAAACTGAGTCTCCAGGACATGAAACAGTTTGGTCAAAGGGTCAGTCAGTTGTAAGACTAGGAACAGAATCCCAGTTTCTCAACTACTAGTTTAATTCTATTTCCTGTGTCATACGGAAAGTCATCAACCCCTGCTCTCCACCATCCAAGGTCAAAAAATGTAAAAAGTCCCCATATAATTATATTTCCTCATGCAATCTTGTAGTAAGTAATCTTGCTACTAATTAGAAAAAAAGTCTATAGCCTCAAAAATAAGACAAATAGAGAAGCAAATTTATTGTTAGAGGATTTTTTTTTCTAAAGAAGGAAAACAGAAAGTCTGAGTATTTCCCCTGAAAACCTGATAATAAAATTCATTCAAGACTCATGTAAGTACACAAAACTATTAATTATAAGTAAGTGAGTGGAGCACAGTTGAACTACTGACATCTTTTCCAGGACTTTCCTTGACATAATTTTTGACACTTTTTTAAACTTAACAAACGCTCAGCTGAGTTCTAAAGATATATGGCATAATAGCCCCCCCCACCCCAAATTGCAGTGAGAAAGGCAGAAACATTCTGAATATTTTAGCAGATAAGTACAATTACTATAATCTTTTATATATCAACTTGTTAGAACGTATTTAAATTATAAATGCCAAAGAGGGATTTCAAAGATATAAAATTTCAAATACAATTAAGGCAAGTGTCATTTTTTCCCTATTTGTAATTCGCTTACCTTTCACAGAACCCCACAAAGAAACATTTTGTCAACTAATAAATAAATAAATGTGACTTGTGATTTGAAGTGTTAAAACAAAGGATTTTTTTTCCAATACAAGAAATACAAGAGGGTTTTTTTTTCTTTCCAGTACTGTCTCAGAACTCTTTCTGAGTAAAGAAACCTTATCTAATCCTGTTTCATCCTTTCAAACTGCCTACACACTAATCCTGAGGGGACAAATTTAATACTTTCCAACAAAGGGAATATATCCCTTTCGGTTTGAATGGGGGAATTGTTAGGACACCAGTGAGGTATGAATAACATTATAATGCTGCCATTTACTTGGCCAAAGAAAAAGAAAGTCTCCTGTTGCAACCCAAAGAGTAGGCCTCCTTCTTTGGGTTAAATTTTTTGACCTTTGGTATATCCCCAGACACCTATGTTACGGTGATATTTGGGTCTTCTACCTCTTGCGAAGTAAACACTGAGCGAATGGAAGTAAACAGTTTGTTTTAACTGAAGATAGAAAGGCTCCATTTAATTGAGTTTTGATGATAGATGTGCTCCAAATGGTGCAAACAACTTTGACATGGTAAAATAATATTGTCTTATGGCATGTGTAGCACAACATAAAGAATCTTTGCTTAGCGCTTTCAGAGTTTACAACATTTAAGTGCGAAAATGACAAAAGAAAGCCAAACTGTCAGAGACAGCAAAACCTTGAACAATCTTAGGAAATGGAATAGAACACAAGCCTCTATTTATTTGCAACACAGGGGACTTTGCATATAAGTGCATGTTGAATTGAATTGAATCCCGGACTTTGTGATGTATATACCTGTACCTTGCCAGCAAAAGGAAATAGTTTTAAGACATCTGGGTTTGGATTTTTGAATTTTTCTCCTGTTTACTACATATAACTATCCATGACATCTAAAATTGTCCTCTATTTATCATGGGGTATGTTGTGGGGTGACGAGCAGCTAATTCAAGTCATCATTGACTGGAAGCCCGAATTGATGTATGACTATTTCTATTTGACCTACTAATTTTTCCTTGAACTCATTATGCTAGTTCCTAGAAGCGTTCCATGGACCCCTCATAGTCAGTTTTGACCTTCTCTAGTAGACCTCCTATGACATTCTGTTCTGTAGTTCCTTAACAAATTTATCATGCAATGACTGTGTATTGTACTTATTTGTGTCAACTCATGATTCGACTGAAAGCTGTAGGGAACCAGGGAATGTCCCTTTCTGATCTTTGTCTCCTGGCACCTAGTACAATGCTGTGCAAGAATTGTTGAATAAGTTTGTTGAATGAATATTATAACAATTTCAGTTATTTCATCTATACATGATAAAATATTCAGAATTAGAAAAAAACAAATTACAAGGTATTCTTTAGAAGGCTATTTTAAAAGGTATTTTTCTCTTATCACAATTACTAGTAAAATTAGTAGAACTTATAATAGCAGAGAGAGATGTTAAGTGGTCATCAAGGTACAACCTTATATTTATAACTGTTTGTAGCTCTATAATGCTTACAAAGTACTTTTCTTATATAATTCCTATGGAAAAAAGTAGTACAATACTGTATTTCCCATTTCACAGAAGATGAAATTGAAGGTAAAAAGGTGCATATTCACAGAGCTTATAAGTTTTACTTGTAGAATAAGGCCATACCTTGGAAGCCCAAGGCTGCTGAGATAGAAACTCTGGTATTTTGACTCTAAGTATGGGCTCTTTCCAATATATCACAATGCCTCAACATTGTCAATGACTAAGCGCTCTTTTTTCCCCTTACTGTTTAGAATCCTTATTTCCACATTTAACCCTAGGCAGCAAAAATTTTGTGTTAATTTGAAGGTTTTCAAAGATAAGGTACATTGAAAAATTTTTATGGGTACCATTCTATTCATATAGAATCACTGAATGAAAAAATTTCAAAGTTGGAAAGGGCAGCGGTGGACATTTGCCCAACCCATATACAGAAAAGAATCCCAGTACAGCACACCTCACTAATGTTCACTTAGTCCTTGCTTGGATACATCTAGAGATTGATTGATAAACCCACCATATACTGAGGCAGCCTCTTTCACTTTTGTACATTTCTTAATATGAGGAACTGTTTTTCTCATCAAGCCAAAATAGCTTCTTTGCAACTTTAATTCATTGTCCATAGTTAGGTCCCTTGGGACAAATTTAATGCTGAATTATTATTATGTTATTATTACTAGCTAACAATATGCAGATTTTAAGTTTGCACGCTTTGAACCTTATCTCATCCAGTGCTTAGCACAGTGCCTGGCATGTAATAGTTGCTTAAGACATGTTTATGAAGTGAATCATTGAATTTGATCCCTACCAAAGTTCATGAAGTGGGTACTATTATCATTCTCATGATACAGATAAGGAAACTGAGGCTGAGAGAGAGATTAAATGACGTATCAATGACCAAATAGCTAGTATCTGAGGCAGAATTTGAAATCAGGTCTCTCTGACACCAGGCTCAGCCCTCTATCCACTATACTACCTTGCTGCTCATTAGCTAATAAAATTTTTACACAATTTGATCCTTTTCCAATTATTGATTTGCATAAAAGATACAATTCTAGTAATATATACCAAGCCTCATTATAAGGTATTCCAAAGACCAGTTCAAATCCTCTCACTGTACTGGAATTCGTTTGTATTCTATATTATCTCAATTATTTGGATCTTGCCTGGGAGTTAACATTCTGTTCACTTAGAGCACTTATGTCATTCAAAGAGAGTTTCAGGTAATCTCCTAGAAAAGGTTTATTTCCTCCTTGGTGCTCTGCCTTCACTTTTTGGAGCTGTCACCATGTGATTATTGGCACTTTATAAGGGTAAAGTAGGTTAGACTTACATTGGCACAGATTTCTGAAAGGACAGGGATGTTCTAAAGAACTTTTTCATTCATTCTTCTTACAAACCAACAATAACAAAACTTATTTATTTCAATAACAACACATTCTACTTTAATATTTTAAGAATTTGTGATTTAATTGGGTAGAAATTCTTTCTTCACTAATGCATTACAACCCATTTACAATGTGGCAGACCTTCTCCAAAGCTTACTGAGGCCAAAAAATTCATCACTCAAGGCAGTGAGCTTCTCTGATTTCCATTTCCTCATGAGACACCTTCAACTATTTGAAGAAGTACTGTGCTCTTCCTTAAGTGTTTTCATCTTCAGGGCAATTATCCCCAGTCCTTGGATGACAGACATACGATATTTTTCTGGCACTGTATTTGAAGCCTTCCCAGCTCAACAGAACCTGATGCAGCTTGGGCTCCCAAGGCATGGCCTGGAGAACCCATCACCACCATCACACCACAGCTAGTTATCAGGTCAAGCTTTTGGCTAAAGATATTACAGAAATTATTTCCACTCTCTACTTTAAATATATATGTCAATATTTATTTGTGTCATACTTAAATGAAATGCATTGATCAAGCTGAAAAGACAATCTTCTAGACAAAACATTTCAATGAAATGTATATTTAGTTTGAATGTTAATAAGATTTTTAGATTAAAATATAAAAACTAATATTATTGTCTGATAATACCACTAGTTGGCTTAAGAAATATCATATGGCCACATTAACTGCCATATTGCTAAAAAAAAAAGTTTAAGTTTAAAATGACAGAATTACATCTGACCCATTTATGCTGATTTTACATGTTATTGGAAAATGAAAAATGTTACTGAGATATACAGATAGAGAACAAATGAATTCAAAAGTAGACCACCAGTGTATCTAAATATAAATTTTAAGTAGTGCTTATTGTAATATTAACTTATATGGAGGATGATAGGATGAAGGGAAAATACAGAGATATGGATGCCTATATCTATAGTTGATTGGTCTATAGTTAGCCATTTTAAAAAATGTTATTAGGTGATTAAAAACATGTTAAGTATTTTAATTTCCCAGAATCATAGAATCTCTGAGTTGAAAGATTGTAGCAGCCATCGAGCTCAACTTATACCTGACTAAGTAACTTGGGATTTTATAACATCCCTGATAAATGGACCTAGAGCTTTCATTCAAGGACCTAAGGGGGGAGAAGCAGTGGTGGGGCAATAAATTCTAAGGCAGCCCACTATTTTTTTTGGGGGGGGGACTAGGCAATGGCATTAAGTGACTTGCCCAGGGTCATACAACTAGTAAGTCTCAAGTGTCTGAGGCCGGACCTGAAATCATGTCCTCCTGACTCTAGGGTTGATGCTCTATCCACTGTGTCCATTATGCTTGGAACAGCAAATAAAAGAACCTTGCTTCAAGCAAGTCCAGCTATTTAATTATGATCTATTTGACCTTGGGCAAGTCACTTAACTTCTCTGAGCCTCAGTTTCCTCATATGTAAGATGAGGAAATTTAACTAGTTGACCTATCAAGTCTTTTTAGTGCTAAATGAATGATTCTATAATCCTATGATCCCGCTAGGCAACAAGTCACCCCTCATTGAAAGTGTTCGAGCTGGAGTTTGATGATCCCTTTTCTGCCATATTGCAGGAAGGGTTCTTCAGGTAGGAAGCTATACTAGAAGATCTTCAATTCCTGTTCCAACTCGAAACCCCTATTTTTTGGTGATTCTCTGTCCAGTCAACAGTTAAACATGGGGGAAAGAAATAAGGGCTAGAGATACATGGGAGGGGTGTTGTGAGGTTCAAATGAGCTAATGGATGTAGAACACTTTACAAACATTAAAGTGTTATATAAATGCCAGTTATTATTTTTATTATTAGCTTATAGTCCTCAGGCCTCCAGTCTGGTGACACATTCATCCCCTAAACCTTCAGCTGCATTCCTGTGGAGTTCAGGTAACGTGTATAGAGCAATATAGAGATGTGATGGTAAGTATTTAAGACTGGCTCTGGAGGGAAGGCATGTATACACTTTTTAAAAGTTTAATCCTCATTGTTGACGCTTTTTAAAGTTTAGACAATCAACAAAACAAAATTTTTTTAAAAGCCCTAATTTGTATCATTTTCCAATTTCTAAGGTGAAAATGGTTGCGCTGAAAATTTAACAATGGTCTTTTAGGAAACCGCTTAGAGCTGACTCTAATACAGGCTTGGATATATCTTTATAATCCAGCAGGAAAGAGACAATTGTTGAAGTATTAAGAATAGATATAACATTAAGATACATACATTCACTCTCATCAAGAAACAAAAGTAAAAGCTTAAGAAAAAAAAACAACAACTTGGGTAATACATTTAGGGGTGAAAAGTGAGAGCTGTTGAAGGAGATAAAGAAGCCATCAGAGACAGTGGAAGAGAACCAGGATAGTGAAATGGAACAAAAATTATTTTAAAAAAAATCAAATTTCAGGCCACTGAATTTGATGGAAATTACTTACTGAGGGAACTGTTTTATTAGGGTGGTCATGGCAGGACCATTGTGTGGATGCACACGCATGTACATACACATACACACACACACACACACACACACACACACACACACACACACACAGACACCATTTCTTCCAGGATAAAGTAATTTAAAAAATTTTAGTACCTTTTTTTTCATGTCAAAATAATTAATGGAATATAGTTCACCGCATTCTCACTGTCCTTACTATAGAATACTTGAGATTATTTTCTTTGTCATATAAAAAAGCTCAAGTAAGCAAAAACAACTGATACAATGACTTTTTTAGGCAATGTGAACAATGTTCAATGCCCATAGTCCTAGGCATCTCTGTGGAGAAAAGGAAAGCTTCATTACTTTCCTCCATGACCTAATACAGCTTCCTTTTAGTGTTCATTTCATTTACATGATTAAATCATTATTTGTATTGTGATTAAATCATTATGTATATTGTGCCTTGCTTCTTATCTCATTCTATATCAGATCATATACATATTCTCATATTGCTCTGAATCTCATATTTATTTGTCATTTCTTGTTTTATAAGAATGTTCCATTATAATTATATAATGAATTTTTCACTGTGTTTAAGAGAAGAAGCTGAGATAGCCAGCCAGCCTCTGGGCAAGTCTCTTAGTGCTTTAGGCCAGTAGTGTCACACTCAAATAGAAACGAGGCCATTAAACTGGACATAAGCATCCATGTAGCTCCATAGTGACATAGAAAACCACATACTAACATTGTCTGTATTCTATTGTATCTTGATTTAATTTGCTAAATATTTTTGGATTACATTTTACTCTGGTTCTGGGGCAATCGGGAGTGTAGCTGTTTTTGACAACTCTGCTCTAGACAACTCTCTAAGATTATAAATTGTAAAGAAGGTGCTAACCTCCACTGGAAGAGAAAGTTTCAACACCTGGGAGTTCTTCACCTGAAATTATAGGTCCAGTCCTTATGCCTATTTTCATATTCCACAGGTACTTGTTAAGTTTTTTTTTTTTCCTTTTTCTACCACAGAAAGTGTTACCTTGGATATTTTTGTATATATTCAAATTTTCTTGCAAACTTCGTTTTCCTCAGTGCATATGCCTAGTGGTGGAATCCCTGTGTTGAAGAGGATGACTGTTTTCTTGATGACACTTTTCCTGAACAATTTCAAATTGTTTTCCAGAATACTTGGGCTTGCTACCTGTGCATTGATATGCCTATCTTCTCATAAGGGAAGCAGTTAGGTGGCACAACGGACGAAGCATTGGCCCTGGAGTGACAAAGAACTGAATTCAAGTCCAATTTCAGACACTTACTAGCCTTATGTCCCTGGTTTAGTCACTTAACCTCTATTTGCCCCCATTTCCTCAACTTTAAAATGGGGATGATAATAGCATTTACCTTCTAGGGTATTTGTGTGGATCAAATGACATAATATTTATAAAGTGATCAGTACAATGTGCGGCAAAATAGACACTTAATAAATGCTTGTTTCCTTCTTGCCTTCTATAACCACTGCAATATTGACTATTTTAATTTTTGGCCATATTTACTGATTTGTTGTATGTGAATGGAAATCTCAGAGTTATTTTAAATAATTGGCTCTTCTCTTTTTACTAATAATTTGGAGGTTTTTTTTTTACTGTGGTCACTGACTATGTGCAATTTTCTTTTCAAAAACTATATTGCTTATGTCCCTCAACTATTGGGAAGTAACCTTGGTCTTATATTTTTATATCAATTCCCCATGCATCTTAGATATTAGACTTTTATTAGTGATATCTGATACTTGTGATATGTGATTTTTTTCCCTCATTCAGTTTTGTTATTGTATCTGGATTGATTTTGTTTGTACATATGCTTTTTAGTTTTATGTAATCAAAATTATCTTTTGTTGCCACCTCTTTTGGATAAGGTAAGTTATCCTATTAAATTGATGGAAAACACAACAACTTTTATATGCAGAATACTTTCTAATAATATATTATATTCTTGGTTATAATTCAAAGTTAAATTTTATTTAGCTCCACATGATGCTGGCAAAGTCCACTTCAAGAATGTTTAGTGTTACAGTCTTCCTTTTGGCTAGATAGATTTGGTAAGTTATTTATCTTGCCTACAGTTAAGTCAATACCCTATCGTGATTTCCAGTGCTCATTTGTGAAGAAGCTTCTTGTTTCAACTGCTCTCATCTGACACTTTCTATTACAAACATCATTCAACCAATCCATCAGTACTTATTGAATAGCTTCTATGTACCAATCATTGTGAATAGGTGCTACAGAGGTATCCGATAATTGTTGACACCTCCCAGGACGTTACAGGCTTGTTGGGAAAACAAAATTTGGATATATGAAGCAGAGAAAAAGACTGTACAGTTCAGGCAATACACATACATAGATTTGGAAATGGTAGATATTAATTGGACCTATAATGATAAGGGGAGCCTTTGTAAGGGAATGAGAATTTGACTTCGGCTTTGGAAGTTGTATACTTTGGAGAGGAGTGAGGAGTCCATTCGAGGTTGGGCCATTGCTCTCTTTTCATTAAAATGTCAGTTCAACAAGTGTGCTAATTTAGCTTTCTGCATCTGGAAATTTGGAGGCATTCCTAAATTGGTCTCTGTGTGGTGATTGGTGCATTAAAAGTGAATAACAACAGTAAATAATTCATAATCAAATCCCCCTTGAACACATAAGTAAACACATAAATGATGATAATAAATTGGAAGGAACATGATGACTTTGATCTGACTGACAAAAACTACCTGATGCTCTGTCTCCAGGGAGACTTCATCAAGCATGGGGCAGGTCTTCAAACGGTAATTAGGATTCCATGCACGAGTTTGCTCTGGAGCTCAATTAACTTTGAAATTTTAAAATGCTAAAGGAACCTGGCTAGAGAGATGACTGAGGGTGTTCAAGTGTTATTAATTTCTGAATGAAAGAGAATGTTTACTGAATATATGGAAAGACCAAAATAAATTCAAATGGAATCAGGCCTTCAGAAGTAAAATGATATGCACCTACGTATCAACAACTAATTCTAATTTTTTCCCTGTTATTTAGCGTTTCCTGAATATTTGAGACCTCATTGTTCCCTTGTTGCTTCTTGCTTTGTGTAGTATTCCTAACCTATCCTTGCTCCTAATACATTGGACCCTGGGCCCCCCATGCCTTTGGGAACACTCATTATATCCGAAGTTTGGATTACTCTTTTGGGTAATGAACTATTTAAATAAATTATTTTAAACTATTTAAATCTAAATCACAAGTAGAGGTAGTCAAGTGTAGCTGAAATAGTGCTGGATTTGAACCCCAAAATGAGAGTTTAGTTCCTGGCACTGCCACTTACTATTCACTTGTGTGAACTTTGTCAAGTTACCTAAATGAAAGCCTTTTTTTTAAGACCAGGAGATATCTGGGCACGTTTGTAGACAATATGCAAGGATCCAGCCTATAAAGTAATACCCAATGCTAGAAAGACAGAGAAGATGGTTAAATTGACAGACTCCTAGGAGAGATGGGGGAGGGGGATGGGATCAAGTTCACAAGTCAAGGGTTTGGCATTACTTAGAAGGAGTAAATCCAAGTAAGAGAGTACAGGAGTTAGTGTTGAAGTGGTTCGATGTATAGAATTGGAAAAAAGATAGATAACCCCAATTTTCTTAGAAATAAATTATGAGGCAAGGTACTCTCCTGAGCCAGAGTTTGGGAAGGGTGATATGGGTGGGAAGGGTGTTGAATCAACAAGGTAATAATTGAAGGATTGCCTTACAGAAATGAAGGTCCAGGTAAGATTAGATAACACAAATTTATAGTGGATCCAATCAACATGGTTAGGTAACAATCATCAAATACAGCAATATAGGAAAGGTAACAGAAGGCAGATGGTTGTGATAATCCAGAGGTGGGATTTAGAAAGAGATGTTTGATAGTATGTTTAGAGGGCAAAGAAGTGGAAGCTAGAGCATAGGGATAATGTCGAACTAGTTAATTATAGCACTGAGATTTCAAAAAGAGGAAAAAGAGACTAGAACAAGGGTGATAGATGGATAAAGCAAGGAGAAAGAGTTACTGGAGTTTAGAGCGAATATGATGAGTAGGTTTAAAGTCATGAAGCCTAGGGAGGAATGGAATGACAAAAGAATTTGCAGAGACAGCATGGAGGAAGGTGAGTTCAAGGGGATGAAGTATCTGAATATGCCTGAGGTGAAGTGAAAGTACTGATCCCAACAACTGAATGTGGACCACCTCCATCCTAGATTTTGAACTTCAAAATTTCACTTCCCATTTAATAATTATTACACTTCTCCCACTCTCATTCACGTCAGCCTATTTTTACCGTCACGAACTTTTGGCTCTTGACTCATCCCTATTGTAGAAGTGCATGTCTCTCACTTTGCTTTGTTTGACTCCTTACTCGGCCTTGACTCTATGGTCTGACACAGTATTGCAGATTCTTGGATTTGGAAGGTACCTCAGTAGTAATCTTACCTAATATATATTTGGACAAGCATCTCCTATGCATAATTTTCCTCAAAAGTGGTCAGTGAAGCTCAGTTTGGAAAGTTTTAAGGAGTAGAAGCTTATTATTTCTGAAATTGACTATTTTTGTGTAGCTCTAATTGATATGAGGTTTTCCTTTCTATCAAGTTCTTATCTCTCTCTTGGCAATTTCAACCCTTGTCAATCATGTTCTTTGGCATCAGCCATAATTAATATAATTCCGTTTCTATATAATAGCCCTTCAAATACTTGAAGACATACATCATATGCTTCCTAAGCCTTCTGTTCTCGACCGTCTCTATTGCCTCTAAGTTATCCTCCAATCTCTTCACTGTCAAGGTCACCCTCACCATACATTGACTCCGGCTTGTCAATATCCTTCTAAAATATATGTACAAAACTGAGCCCTGTGTTCCACATGAGGTCTACTCAGGACAGAGAATAGCAGGGTTGTGATCTTTCTTGCAGCAGACACTGTTTCTTTGATGGGACCCATAATTATATTAGGTTGCTAATGGTAAGATAAACTTAGGGTAGAACTTTACTGTTTTACCTTATTCAATTCAGCCCATGATTTTATGTCAAGAGTTTTTTAGCTTCTTGACTATTATCCAATGTGTTAGCTGTTTCTCTCAGATTTATGCTCCCTGTAAATTTTACAAACATGCTATCTATGATTTGATTCAATTTCTTTCCTTTCTTTTTTTTTTTTGGATGAGGCAATTAGGGTTAAGTGACTTGCCAAGGGTCACACAGCCAGTAACTGTTAAGTGTCTGAGGCCGGATATGAACTCAGGTCCTCCTGACTCCAGGGCTGATGTGCTATCTACTGTACCAGCTAGCTGCCCCTTGATTCAATTTCTTAATACCCCAGAAAAGACCCCCTTAGACACTATGTTAGAGATCTGCCTTGAAGCAAACGCTGCCTCAGTAGTGATTAAGTATGTAGTCCTAAGTGGTGAAGATGGTAGATTAGAAATCAACTGAGATTTCCACGTAAGTTAGAATCCTAATGATTATAAGTAACATGATTAAAAGTATTTATGAGCCCTCTACTAATTGATTACTTCTTTATTGGAAACCAATGTAGTGTAATGGAAAAAGAACAAGGATTACAGTCAGAGGACCTAGGTTCCAAATCATTTACTTCCTGTGTGACACTGGATGAATCATTTCACCTCATCTATAAAATGAAGGAGCTGGTAGATTATCATTAAAGTCCCTTCTGTCACTAAATTAACCAACTGTAAATTCTGTTATCCATTATCTAGGCAAAATCTCTCCACCTCAACCACAAGGGCAGAATAAGAGATGAACTATTCAAACTTTAAGATTCTATGATTCAATGAAGAAAGGAGTAACTGAACAGCTATTTTAAAGTATTTGAATGGCTGTCTTATGGGAGAGAGATTAATAAGCAAGCTACATTAGAGATTCTAATTCCAAGAAATCAGTTTTAACTTCATAGGTATGGGATAGGATGAGATCCAATCACAACTGGAATATGTCTAAAAGGGTATATTTCTTTTAAAAAGAAAAAGCATGAAGTTGAACTTGGGGACAGAAAGCTGGAATAGCACTTTTGTCCCTATGTCTGGCATGATTTCCACTTTCACTTATGCCTCTTGGAGTTTCTGGCTTACTTCAAAACCTAACTCAAATCCCACCTTCTGTAGGAGGCTTTTCCTGGTCCCCATCTCACTTCTAAAGCTTTCCCTCTGAGATTAAGTCCTACTGGAACCCTACATATCTTGTACATGCATAGTTGGTTACATAGTTTCCCCATTAGGCTGTGAGCATCATGAGAGGAGGGACTGATTTTTTCCGCTCTTTCTTTGTATCCCCAGGGCTTAACATAGTCCTGGGAATATACTAAGTACTTAAGAACTGCTTGTTGACAGCCTGGGTGTATATTAATGGGAGAAAATCCAGGAAGCAGAGATGGGAAATATAATGGAAAGCATCATATTCTCCTAAGAGCAAGACCTGCATAGAGGAAATGGTTTGTAGGAGATGTAAGTTTTGATGGAGTGAGGGTATCAGAAAAGGAAAAACAAAAACAAAAACAAAAACCATAGAACAATATCTGAGAAGTTGGAGCCAAATAAGGTACCACAATGAGAAGTCAAGAGTTTGTATAAATTCAAGGGGAATGTGGTTGGGGAAAAGAGAGGAGAGTTGGTTTTTTTGGAGAAGAGAGAGGAGGCTACCTTTACTGATAATTCTCAGTTTCTCCTGCTGTCTCATCTACAAGGCTTACAGCTTGCAAAGCTAGAGATCCAGTAGAATTTAAGCCCTTTCAGATTGGGCCTTTTTAACTTTATCTTTGTTTACCTATCACCTAAGACAGTTCCTTATACATAGCAAGTACCTAATAAGTAATGAATTGATTTGGGGATGTCTAAAATGGGAACAAAAACTTTAAATTAGAAGTGAAAAAGACCTGTGCCTACTACTTTCAGAATCAGTAGGACCACAAAATCGCGTACAAACAGCACTGTGTAAAACATAAAAGTCCTGCTTTTAGTCTCCTGGAATCATAAACATTCCTGCCTCTGTCAGTTATTAATATGTGACCTTGAGCCTTTTGCCAAACCTCCCTGGGCCTCAGTTTTCTCAGCTGTAAAATTAAAGGGTTGGATTAGATGGCTTCTGACTTGCTTCTACATCCAAACCCATGGTCCTGTACTAGGGTTTCTTAACCTGGGGTCCACAAAACCTCAAATCTATCTGTGGCTAGATGTCAAGGCTACATGTCATGTACTTGTATAAGGAGGACCTTGAATTGAAATTTAGTGTTTCCTTTTATTCTAAGTGTTGACAACACTATTCTAAGAAGGGATCCATAGACTTCACCAGCTTGTCAAATGGGCCCGTGACACAAAAAATTTTAAGAACTCCTATCCTGTAGCATTTCCAGAAATATTCCATTCCAGCAAAAGACGGACCTATTGTTTTTCTGCATATATCAGCTGCTAAGGTTTTCCCATGACCTGAATATTTTCCAAAGTTAAATAAGGCCCAATATACAATTATTTTCAATATAGTCACTATATAAAAGTACCCGTTTTGTTAATTGCATCCTAAAAAACAACTCAATAAGAAAAAAAAAACAACCTAGTGGAACTGCCTCTTCATGTAGCTCCCTCATTTGTATGAATTCAGGAAATACCTTCTTCAGAGTGAATAAGGCCTTGTCATCACTATTTCCATCCAACTTGTCTTACCCTAGACTTAATATGCAAGATGCGTTGTACTTTCAACAATGTTTTTCAAATCACATTCAGTTGAAAGATTCCAATTAGCAAGTTGATCATCAGCACCACAGGCATATGTACGTTAAAGATTATTGCTATTCTACGCCTCTGCTTGACTATAAATCACTGGAAAAAATCTGATTAAAAATAATAATAAATCCTCAGCAATTTTAAAACAAAGTAAAAAAGGGATTCCCTAGGAGCTCCATTAAAACTTTATAGAGGGTTAGCACGATTATGCTGAATGAAATCAATATATTTACATTGTTTTATTCCAGATTTACCATGTCCCATTATTAAAACAATGAAATGCAATTAATAAATTGTCAGATCATTTTTCTTGTTTTATTTGAAAATGTTTCGGCATATTTTAGCATATCATTTTTAGAGTAGCAAATACTCTAATGTATAACATTAATAAACGGTGATAGACTTTACTATAAATATTGCATCTGTTGCCAAGAAAAGTTACATACGAAAACAGTGCATTGCAAACAGCAGTTCAGTCATTCTTTTGGTGGTACAGACATGGGCCTTCTGTATGATTGTAAGTATCTTTGCACTTCCTGACCCCTCGGCACGAATAAAATATTGTTTTTTATACACCAACAGTTTGCTGGGTTTAAGGGATTAACACCATATTTGTGGTGCTGGGAGAACACAGAAAACGAAGTGAGCAGCTCTCTCTTCGTTTGGTGTTTTTTGTGCTTTGTTTTTCTTTTTTAGGGAAAGGAGACTGTTGGGGGAAGATTTGCAAACTTTTCACACGTGCAAACTTGGGTCAAATATTTTGATTGATGAAGAAAAGAGTATTTTAAAGAATTGCTGTAACAAAATTTATTTAAAAACGTATCAAATGGAATATATAATCTGATCGCTGCAATGAATAGCATAACTCTTTTGTCTATAATTGTTAGGGAATCAAAATGGAAAATAAAGCCTTCTAAGGGGAAAATGTATGTGAGATAACAATTTTTGGCCTTGGTATGGTGAAAGTAACCACTGGTATACTCATTTAATTACTTTAGAAGTGCTGTTTTCCATTTTTATGAGGATAAATTAGTCATTCTTTATGGGCAGAGATGAATTATTAACATAGAGAGTGAACTATCCTGGAATCTTCCTTCTGTAGAAAACGTGCTTCTCCTCTCTTCACAAAGTTGGGGGACTACAGGCATGGGATATTGCAAATATGTGAGACTGGATTGAAATATTATTTACCTTTGATGAAATATTTTTTACCCCCTTTTTTTATTCTCCCCTCCCCCCAACAAGGGATGGCTATCTGGGGAGAGAAGGGGAATGAGGAGAGATATACTTGGAAATAAAGATATACAAACAAAAGATAGTAATACCATTTTAAAATAGAAAACAAAAAGAAACAATGTCCTCCCTTGTCCTTTATCATGTGGCTCAATCCTCCTTTCCCTTCCACCTTTCCAACTCTTGTCTGTTTACTTCGTTGCCTCCTCTTGCTCCTTTTATTGCTCCTTTGTGTTTTTTCTTAAGATTAAATCCTTCCTGTTCTGTACTTCTCTATCCCAATTCTTTCTCAGCCAACTCATCCATTTTTATTACTTAAACAATCACTTCTAAGCTCTTGGCTTTCCACTTTGTATGTCAAGACTTGTAGTTTCACTTGAGTTTAAATCTTGTATCATTTGCTAATTCAACATTTCAAAACTACAGAATTTCAGAGTTGGTTCAGAATCTGGAGGTTGTCTACTCAAATCTGTATTTTCACAAAAATTATTTCTACACAAACAAGTAGTGCTTGAGCCTATAGTTAAAGAGACTACTACCTCCCAAGGCTACCTATTTAATTTCAGATCAATCTAATTATTTGAAAGAACTTCCATCTTTTGAGTTGACATCTGTAGCTACAGCTTCTAAATTTTACTTATTTTTTCCCCCATAGGCCAAAGCATAAAAAGTATAGTCCTTCTTTCACATGACAACCTTTCAAGTATTTGAAAAGAGTTATCATGATCATAATGTCTTTTCTTCTCCAAGATATCTATCCGCAGTTCTTTTCAACAGTCCTTGTATAGCATGGTCTTCGGTTGGTTACATTCTAGTTTGTTGATGTCCCTCCTAAAATGTGCTATCTGCCTAGAGTTGAACAGACTAGATGTGGTTTTTACCAGGGCTGAATAAAGCCAGATTATCACTTTCTTCATTTTGGAAAGAATGCCTCTATTAAGGCACCCAAAGAGCAAGCTAGACTTTTTAGTTGCCATACCCCATTGCTTTCTACATTGCATTTGTAGTCCAATAATTTCCCTAGTTACATATATACATACATACATACATATATACATATATATATATACACACACATATATATTTTTCACATGAACTATTATCCAACCAAACCTCTCCCTTCTATTGTACAGTTAATACAACTTTACATTTATCATGTTAGATTAAGTTCAGTGCTCTAAATTTCTTTGACTCTCGATTGTTAACTGTGCAACTTTTGTGCTGTCTGTGCATTCACTAAGTATTCCATCTATGACATAAAAGTCATTCACAAAAATTGTCTACTTGGAACATCTACATCATCATGTCAAACCATGTCCAAAACTTAACTCTTCACTGACACATTCACGTTTTCTAAAGTCCCCACGTGAGTCATTGGCACCACCAGTCTACCAGCCACCCAGGCTTAGAATCTTGGGGTTGTTTTTGCAATGTTCTTCTCTGTCATTGGTAATATGTGTGAGTGTATGTGTGTGTGTGTGTGTGTGTATGTATAAATCAATATTAATAAACATTTATTAAGCACCTACTATGTGCCAGGCACTATGCTTTATGACAAGGATACAAAAAGGGGCAAAAGACAGTCCCGACTCTCAGGGAATTTACCATCTAGTGGGGGAAACCACATGTAAACAAATCTATACAAAGCAAGCTATACACAGAAAAAATAGGAAGTAATCTACAGAGGGAAGGCTCTAGAATTGAGAGGAGTTGGGGAAGACTTCTAGTAAAAGATGGGATTTCAGTTGGAACTTAGAGGAAATCAGAGAGTCTTGTAGGTAGAATTGGGGAGGGAAAGCATTCCAGGAATGAGAATGGCCTGTGGAAATACCCAGAGCTGTGAGCTAGAGTGTCTTGTTTGTGAAACAGCCAGGAGGCCAGTGACACTGGATCTAAGAATAAATGTCAGAGAATAAGGTGAAAAAAGACAGCGATGGTAGGAAGGAGCTAAATTTTAGAGGGCTTTGAATAACAAACAGGGCATTTTGTATTTGATTCTAACAGGCAATAGGGAGCCACTGGAGTTTATTAAATAGGAGTGTGTGACATAACCAGATTTGTGTTTTATGAAAATCACTTTAGTCACTGAAAAAAGGATGAATTAGAGTAGAGAGAGACTTGAGGTAGGCAGACCCAACAGTAGGCTATTACAACAGTCCAAGTGTGAGGCGATAAAGGCCTCCACTAGAGTGGTGGCATTGTCAAGGAGAGAAGGGAGCATATGAGAGATCTTGCAAAGGTGAAATTGATGAGCCTCAGCAACATATTGGAAATAGAGTGGGGAGTGTGAGAAAGAATGAGGAATCCAGGAAGACTCCTAGGTTTGGAGTCTGAGGCACTGGGAGGATGGTATTGCCTTCTATAGTAATAGGGAAGGTGCGGGGGAGGGGAAGGCTTAAAGAGAAAGATGAGTTCTGTTTCGCATATATGAAGATTAAGATGTCTATTGACATCTATTTTGAGGTGTCTAAAAGGCAGATGGAAACATGAGATTAGAGGCTGGTAGAGAGGTTGGGCAGGATAGCAGATCTGAGAACCATGAGTATAGAGTTAGTAATTAAATCTATGGAAGCTAATGAGATCTCCAACTGAAATAGTATAGAGGAAGAAGAGAAGAGGACCCAGGACAGAACCCTGAGGGACACCTAAGGTTAGAGGTCTGGAAAAGGAAAGGAGACAGAGAAGGATCATTAAGCTTTCTTGAGTCTTCCTTTGAAATGTCCCCTGTACCTGCCACATCTTAATTCTCATTGTCATATGAAGGTAGAAACCATTAAAACTACTTTTTGTGTTCTATACAATTCTTAACATAGGATCTTGTATATAGTAGTTAACAAATATTGAGTTTATTGATGAATGAAAGATACCATTTGTGAGGATCAAATGAAATATACATGTAAATGTTTTGTAAACTCAAAAAGCATGATGTAAATGCTATTATCATTATTATTACCACCTTATATAAGGTCCCTCATTACCTCATACTTAAATTACTACCTCTGAAGCATAGTTCCCCTCTCTGATTTCAGTACACCTTTCATTCTATTCAGTATATTACTGTTCAACTAATATTGGTCAAACACATACCATCAAATGACTCTCCTACTCAAAAAACTTAAATTGTTCTCTATTCTTTATCATTCTATAAAAAGATGGAAACTTATTTTTCTGATTTTTATGTTTTTACATCATGGGCCCTGTCCTACCTTACAATCTTATTTCCCACTACTATCCAATTCAGACTTGACCCTAGTCATACATACTTCTATCCTATGTTGTAGATCATGCCATTCTTATTTCTGTCACTGTGCTCATATTGAGTTATTTTTCCTTTTCTCTTCTATTTTTTTCTAAATGAGAGAGAGAAGGATCAGACCTTTTATTTTCACTGGTATAAGGAGAAAACTTCCTTTAGCAGTGCAGGTCAACATCTTCTCTCCAACTTATATTCTCAATTAGCCCCCACAGTTTAAAACTGAATTATATATGTGCATAGTATCTTGAATTGCTTGACATTGGTTAATGTGTTTTAGTCAAATCTCTCAAACTAGACTGTGGATCATGACATTTCTGTGTTCCCATTTACTTCACATAATGCTGAGTATAAAGTACCTAATTCAATAAATATTTGATTGATTTAGATGACTAAATTAAATAAAAAACATATATTTGTTACATACTGCTAAAGAGCATTGTTCTAGTTACAGAGTTCTTGTCTTTGTGAAGTTTGTCTAACAATTTTGCTTAGGAACAGCCATTGATGAAATGTGTCAGACTTTACATTCTGGGAATCTGGCATAACTAGGCTATAGAAATTCCCCAAACTCTTAAGTCTTGAAAAATAAATTTATTATGATTAATGAATTCACTGCCATCAAGGAAAGATTATTACATGTGTTAATATGTTGAAGAAAGAAGAAGTTCATAATTCAATCCAAATTAAATGCAACCAACATTTATGAAAAGCCAAATGATATTTATAAAACACTTAGCACAGTGCCTGGCACATAGTAGGCACTTTATAAATGCATATATCCTTCCCTCTTTAAGTGTTGTCACTTTGCCTATCAATACAGAGGTCACTCTAAATCCAAAGAAAGCAAAGAGCTGTGGCATTAAAACTTGTCACTAATGATGGATGAATAGGGAAGATATTTGGGTGGTCCCAAAGCATTGGGTGTGGGCTGGATCAGAGGATAAGGGAATGCAAGTATAACCTAGGGCATAGTAGTAGATGAACTCAAAGATCAACAAGGTTAAATTCTTAAGATGAAGATTAATGAGCATTATTTACAATGACTGTGTGAACCAAGTCTGTTGACTATATAGCATAAATCTAGCATATTTTACACATATGCACACACACGTTTTTGGAATCCAGCTCTGAGGTTTCCTTAGTACAGAGATGAACTGGTAACTTCCTCTTACAAAGCAGATCTGAGATCATTCTGCAATTTGGAGTCTTAGAGAGTTTTCTGGAGAATTGAATGATTCAGACAGAATTTGTTATAATAGTATTTGAACCTAGGTCTTTCTGAATCTAAGACCAGCTCTCTTTCTGTAGTATACCATGCCAAACTCCCCTCCCCACATATATACTGTCACTCACACACTGATATTTATATCTATATATTCATCTTTATTCATTTGATTCTTACGATGTGTTAAGAAGGTATTAAATAATAAATAAAATAATTAAATCACCTTATCGCTTCAGCTAGTACTGGGACTCATGGCAAATGAAGTTTCTTGAGGTTGTCTTTTTTCTTTGATTCACTACATATTTCCCATATAAAATTTAAAATATTTCCTATATAAAATTTAAAAAATAACCACCCTGATGTCCAACTTTTTGAAATTATATTTAACTTTACTGTACAAATAGAGATATAAATAATATAAATAACATTGAATTAAGTGCACAATCCAAAATCACTCCAACAAAATATGATTTCAAAACTGCCCATTGTGCTCTCTTTGAATGATGAGCAATTGGTACTCTTAAAATTATAGTTGACCTATTATTCATCTTCATTCAAGGTCACAAAAACAGATTTTAAAGCTTGACTGCCCATCTGCTTAACTTGGCATAATTAATAAATAGTTGCCAGATGCTGTGCTAATCCCTGTTTTTAGCTATCTTTTGACAGGTGATTTCCCCCCCCCCCCCTTTCTAAAACTGGGAAACTGCACAACCTAGCAAACCATCAGTCACTAAGGGCTGGCAGTTGAGATGGGGTGTGTGATCATTTCCAGTAAGCAATAATCATGATCCCAGTTGCTAAAAGCAAAATCTTATTAAGCTCTATGTTTGTAGCATTTGCTATGTGGGCTCTTAGCCTGAGCCCATGGTACTGTTGCTAGGGAAAAGATGTTGGACAAAATGACATCAAAGGTTCCTTCCAACCCTAACTTTCTATGCTAATATTCCTAGAGATATCTTCAGAAGCAACTACAGCATTCTGATAAAAAGCCTTATTTTTTCATTTTGCTAAATTTTTTGGGGGGTTTTAAAGACCATTGCCTTCTACACATGTCTTCTGTGGGTTGGTGACTGAGCTCATGTAAAGCAAAGTATAAGAGTAGACATTACAGAGAATTGCAGATACGAGGTGTGACCATGAGCTATTTTATCTTTTAAACAAATATGCCAGAATATATGTAATTAATTTTTATTTTCTGAAATGATCTCCTTAAGAAGCTGTACACTGATGGTAATGATGATTCTATTGCTCCATTTTGGTTTTTTTGATAACTCTTTGGAAACAACTTTCTTATCCACATTGTGAAATGTATTAAAAATCATTATTTATTTATAGATAGACAAAATTTTGTAGTCACACTTCATTTTCTTACAAGGAGAACACAGCTGGTCTAATGTTGAGAGAAAGGAACAGCCAATGGGTTTACTAAGGACTTTACTGGAATCTTTGAGTTGTCAGAAGAACCTAAGGAAGGTGCCACTCACTTAGTGAACTCCCTGAGGTGAACTTACGAGAAGATGAACAAAGTTTGGGCAAGATAGTCATGGATGGGTTATGAACTGCATTAATGAAAGGAATGTTCATATTCATGGAATCACAGGTTCACCTGAACAACAAAAAAACCACTTTTGTTATAAAATATTATACATGTATGCATAATAATTATATTTATAAAAACATTTATTTAGAGATAAAATACCTTGAGGTCAGAAAGACCTGGGTTTAAATCCTGTCTGCAACACGAATAGGCTTTATGATTCTAAGCAAATCATCCTAAACCCTCTAAGAGTATGGGTTACAGAGAAGGTACTGACCTGCACTGGTAGAGGGAACTTCCTCACCAGGACATTCCTTAGATCAATGAAATCACAGATCCAGTCCTTATCCCTATCACTACAAAATAATTTGAACAGCTTTGAAGATCCACTTAATTTACTGAATCAATCAAGTTCATGGTACATAAATGAGTGGTCATGAAAGCATCACACTTATACAGCATAAATCAGATTTGGCCCATTGGCATTTATCTATTTATTTGATTTGCAAAGGCAGACTTAGAGTGGCTGTTTATGGTAATTTTGAAAGACATATGTCAGCCACCAGGTGGTTACTTGTATAAACTACTTGGGCCAAACTTTTAGGCTTGCCCTAGGTCTGAACAATTGAGCAACTAGAGGAATAGAACCCACAATAAAGTTACTTAGTACTAGCTCTACAAAATAAAAAAAGTACATGCATATGTACACATGTGTATACATATATACATATCCTCACTGGCTTTTTTTTTTTTGCCTAATACAACTTGGTTTTTTAGCCAGAAGATTGGCTGTCATCCTCCAGGTACCCCCAGGCACATGAATATGACTTGGGTTACATAAAATTCTATGATGATCTTTTTTCCAATCAAAAGAATTCCTTGAAAACCATTTTCATTCATTACAATTAACTTCCCTGCCCCCTAATTAATGGCTAGCCTCTTCAGAACGGATGTCTTTGCTACAGTAGGCTTACAGCAGGTTTTAGAGAAAGGCTTTTGCTCAAAACATTTAAAAAAAAAATCTAAACACTTTAAAACAGTTGAACAGAGCAAAAGAGTATTTAAGTAGTCCGATGATTTTCTCACTTGTACAAAGCAAACGAGTCTCGCTTGAGGATACAACTGATAATCTGGATAATTGGTAAACTTTTATTATCCCCCCAAACTGATTTAATGCAAAGCACCACATGGTATCCATAGCAGAGAGACTAGTAGAGCTAATTGCCATGTACTGTTCCAGGAAGTGAACAAAAATGTCTCTCTGATTCTGGTATATATAATTAACTGGTATATATGAAAGGAAAAATACAACTAAACTAGCCCCAATCTTCCTTCTGTCACAATGTTCAAGAAATGTGGGCAAAAGAGTAGGAAGTATTTCTTGATATAGCAAGCCACAGTAGCCATGGCAGGCTGGGATTCCCTCGGTGTCTTTGCTTCTGCACGCTCTGCTCCAGCACCCTCAAATAGAGAATGCATCCAGTATACTGATTTAGATGCTTTCTCAGCCAGATTCTGCCTTGCAGTGTCCACATAACCAAGCTTTATAGGAGTTGAGTGTGTTTACCAGAAACGGGAAGCAAGATCATATATTTAGAGCTGGAAGAGACATTAGAGGTCATTAAGTACAATTCTCTCATTTTACAGATGAGAAAACTGAGGCATAGAAAACTTGTGACTTGGACAGGATTGTATAGTTAGGTAAGTGTTTGAGGCTGGATTCAGACCCAGGTCTTCTTGATTCCAGGTCAGTTCACACTGTAGACTGTATCATTGTTTCTAAGGAGGCTGACCATCTGGGTGCCAGCAGGCACAGCTAATGGCCACATGCCTGATACTTTCTCCTATGATCACTTCCCCTTTCCCTAATGGCATATCTATTAGAGAAGCTGTACCTTCTATTGTCTAAAATAATTAACACAAATAATTTCTTGATTTTTATGTGAGACAGATATTAAGCAAATACTTTACAGGCAAAATGTAGTAGATCAATATGTATATAAATGAAGATTATAGTCTGGAAATCTTTGTTCATGAGGCAGTTTTGTCAATTTTAATAGGGGTTTGCTGTATGCCCAGACAATCTAATATGGTGTCATTCATGCTTTGGGGACACTGGAGGAGATGTTCTTTAGTGGCCTACAATATGGTTATAAATAGCCTTTGCTTTTTTTCCATTGGCTGAATAGCTGAAATTGTTGGCACTGTTAAAATGGCTTGACTCAGGGAAAGGAGGAAGTAGCTTTCATTGCATTCATGTCTGAGTGTAAATGTGACTTCTTCAATCAGCCTATGTGATTAAGGGACGATGGGGATAGAAGGTAAGAGCCTCCTTTGCCTTCCCCCGCCCCCAATATGTGGCCTCAAGAGTCATGGTCTTTGACTTTTTCATTGGTTCTTTTCCATTCTAGGTGGAGGGTGTAGACTCTCTTAGTCTCCAATCTGGACTGTGAGCATGAGCAATGGGAATTTGAGAGTCCAGGAATATAGGCCAGAAGTTGCAGCCAGCCTAGCTACAGGACCCTAAGGATCAAGGGTCCTGGTTCTCCAGTTAAGCAGACCCTGACTTACCAGCTTTGGGTGAGACCCATGCTATATAGGATAGCTGTCAAAATAAATTGTGAATCTAATCTCTTCCCCACCCTTTCAATCCCTTGAATTCAAGGTGGTAGATAGAGAGAATACTAGGGCAGCTAAATGGCTCAGTAGATAGAGCATTGGATCTGGAGTCAGGAAGACCCAGATTAAAATTGGGCCTGAGATGCTTACTGGCTGTGTGACCTTGGGCAAGTCACTTAAACTCTGTCTGCTTTAATCCCCTGGAGAAGGAAATGGCAAACCATTCCAGTATCTTTGCTAAGAAAATCTCATGGACAGTGTAGTCTCTAGGTCATGAAGAGTTGTACACAATTAAACAACAATGACAAAGTGGGATACTATATTACTCAAGTGTATTCAGCCCTCTTTTGTCCCAATCAGAGAATAGTAAGGCTCATCTGCTGCCTACCGCCCCAAACATTCTTTATTTCTCCATGTTGTATACTCTTCTCTTAAGGTGACTTATTCATGTATTTCTCTGGAGGTGACTTCCCTCATAAAATTTAGCCTCGTGATCCTAACAATTCTTCCTTTAGTGTCATTAAAATGCATTCTCTGAAATCTTTGGAGTTCATAAGGAACTATGACTGGCATTCTTCCCTTCCAAATCTGTTATAAATGCTTAAAAAGTACGGGTGCATTTTATCTTCTTTTTTGGGGGGGTGCGGTTAGGCAATGGGGTTAAGTAACTTGCCCAGGGTCACACAGCTAGTAAGTGTCAAGTGTCTGAGGCCGGATTTGAACTCAAATCCTTCTGACTCCAGGGTCAGTGCTGTATCCACTCTATCCACCTAGCATTTTATCTTTTAATCTTTATCCTGTATGTATTTTGAAGAAGAAAAGTTGTTGTTTAAAAAACTAATCAAATATTGGTATCACTGCGGATTTTAGAAGGAAAAAGGCAGCAATTTGCTGGCACATCCTATGTTTAGACTCACAGAAAACTCTTGTTTTTATTCTAATTTTTTCTACCTGCCCAGCTGCAACCTGGTATATGTGCTTTTAAAAAAGCCCCTCAGGCATTTCCACATGTAACACATAGGATATTTATTCAATGGAGGTATTCATTTTATTATGCTTCTTCAGGTAAACAAAGTTAAAACAAATCACCTTCATTCTTTATTTATAGCTTTTTTGAATCATTTAAATATAATTCTATTTAATTGTATTTAAATGGTTGTTTATAGTATAGATACCTAAAACCTTTTTCTGCTATGAAATGGAAATACTCATTTAAAACTCATTAAATTTTAATTATTTTTCAAATGTAATTTTTACTTTTTTCTGCATTTATTTTGACTATGGGGACCAATGACATGTAAGTAAATAGAATAGAGAATAGTGATTATGGGAATATTTATAGACATATTTATATTGCATACAATAGCCTGTGCACTATTTTCATATGATCTTAGATTTAGCAGTAGAAAGGACTTTGGAGGTCTTTTAGTCTTAGTTTTTAAGCCTATATTTAAGGAAACTGAGGACCGAAGAGGTTAATAATAATAGCTAGCATTTATGTTGTATTTTGCATATATTTTCTTATTCAATTCTCATAAAACACTGTGATATAGGTACTATTATTATCCCCATTTTACATATGAGGAAGCAGGGCAAGTGAAATGAACTTAATCAGAGTAGTATGGTTACTGAGTATCTGTGGCAAGATTTGAGCTCAGGTTCTCCTTATTCAAAGTCCAACAACATTGTAGCCCCCTGAATCATCTAGCTGCTTTTACATTAAGTAACTTATCCCAGGTCAAGTGCTCGTTAATTGCAGAATGGAATTTGAACCCAGATCCTCAGATTCCAAATTCAGTGTTCTTCCACCAACACAATGCTAATCTACTTTTCTTTCTTAAAAAAAAAAAAAGCATTCATCTCCTAAAAATCTTTCTTAATAATTCTTTAGCTAGAAGTATATTTGTAAGTTAAAATCACATGTGATTATTTTAATTATATTAGAAATCTGAGTCCCAACCACTTTACCTTTCCTTTAGTGGATAATCACGGGGTTTGAAATACAAAATTTAACAAGTAGGCACCTAGAATTTTTTAGGTATAGACACCAAGTCAGTTGCTTACTGGAGCCAGCTTTTTTTTAGCTCATGAGAGTCGATTGTTAAATTTTCAGTGTGAGGAGTTATACCTCAGAAATCATCAAATGCTATAAATAAGTGCTTGATGTGTCTTTTCTTCTTTTTTAAAATGGTATTTTTTTTTTACAGTTACATGTAAAGACAATTTTTACCATTCATTTAAAAAAATTTTGAGTTCCAATTTTTTTCCTTTCCTCCTTATTCCACTCCCCTAAAACAGCATGTGATTTGATATAGGTTATATATATGTTTGATTTATTTTATTGTTGATTGTCTAGAAACAGAAAATGATGGCAAAAATGTTAATAAGGAAATTAAACTTTAAAATGTGTCACATAAACATTTTTCCCCCTTGGAGAACCAGTGGCTAAACATTTATCAGTACACTATTACTTCAAGTAGATGTGTCTACTTTACCTAAAGACCTTTCTATTAGTAGTTAGGAAGGTAGAATTTTAGAGATAATCTTGTCCAGTTTCCTCATTTTACTGTTGAGGAAACTGTGACCTACAAAGGTTAAGTGACTTTCCCAAGATCACACAGGAAGTTAATGGCAGACCAAGGTCTTCTGACTTTTGGTTCAGGGTTCTTCCTAAGCCATCATCATTTCCAGCAAAGAAGTCAAATCAGTCATGTTCACCTTTATTCAAAGAATCATTTATATTGTCTATTTCCCTTTTAAATTTTTTATCCAGTTGGGTAGCATTTATTGGCATATATTTCCTTCAAGTGTTCAAGCTAAAATTTTAGATAAAAACTGTAGCAGAATTAAATGTTCCGCCAGCCTACTACATAATCCGTATATTACTTTCCTATTTTAATTCTTTAGATAACTATACATAACAAATTTACTTAAAGCTGCCTCACTGTAAAATAATAATCATAATTACATAGCACTTAAAATTTTAAATTTTACAAATGACTTTCCTCATAATAATGCTGTGAAGATGAGTAGAAATCCATTTCTGTCCAAATGGGATTACTTTCATGGAGGAAGTAACATTTGAGTTTGTATTTGATGGAAGGGTAGGAATTAAAAAAGCAAAGGAGGAGACAATCCAGGCACAGTAAACAAAATGAGCTAAGGCATAGAAAGGGGAGAGTATTGGACATGTTCGTGTGGCAGTGATTATTCCCATTCAAATAGTAGTGCATTTTGTAAGGAATGGAGTAATAAAGCAAAGGAAGCATCTGAGTCTTCATGACCCCATTCAGAATTTTCTTGACAAAGCAACTGGAGTGTTTTGCTATTTCCTTCTCAAGCTCATTTTATAGGTGAGAAACTGAGGCAAATAGGGTTATGTGACTTATCCAGGGTCACACAGCTTGTAAGCATCTGAAATCAGATTTGAATTTAGGAAGATGAATCTTCCTGATTCCAGGCCCGGCACTCTATCCACTGTACCACCTTGATATGTGTATATGTGTGCATATGTACTATGTATATGTGTAAGTATGTATCCACAATGCATACATATATGCATACACCTACACACATATACATACATACAATAGTAGTATGTGTGAGGTGAATTGTAGGGTCTAGTGAAATCGTTTTTGTTTCATTTTTGTTAAGTATCAGGGAGATGGGCATGTTTGAAGGTATCAGGGAAGAAAACAATTGATAGAACAGGCTTATGATTAAAGGGAGAGGGGGGATGATTGAGCATGCAGTATTCTAAACTGCAGCATATGGGAGAGGATAGGATCAAGTATACATGTTGAGGGCCCACATCTTTGTCGGATCCTTGGAAAAAGGAAGAAAGAATGAGAAATCAGTTCAAGAAGTTTTAAGATGAAGAGAATGGGAGGAAAGTTAGTTTCTATTACATGGCTATGATTTTTTATTCAGGAAATTAAGAGGCAAGGTCCTCAACTAAGACAAAGAGATGGAAGGGGGGGTCTGAGCAACTTGAAAAAAGGAAGAAAAGGTCTGGAATAGGTCTTACTTCTCTAAGGAGTGAAAGAGTAAGAATTAATTTCAGAACCAAAGGACTTCCTTGTTCACTGAGGGCTCTGTCAGGTTTAAATAGCATGTTTCTAAGATGCCCGTCTTGATGGTTGAGAGGTTTCTTCCAGCTGTATTCAATTCATGAATAGAAGAAGAGGAGGTGGATGTTGGGAATAATCTAAGACTGATGTTTGGTAAGAGAAATGTGGTGAAAGGACAAGAAGGCAAGAACAGAGGACAATGTAGAGTGGAATGGGCTAACTTTTGGATTGAGCGTAGAGAGGGAGGAAAATGAAATCAGACCAGAGCCTAAAAAACTACCAACGGGTAGGGGGACTGGAGGTCTCAGTAAGGATGAATAACTGTTATAGGAGAGGTGAAACAGAGAGGGGGAATGATAGATTATGGTCAGAGGAATGTCCAAATAGTTATGGAACTGGAACACTTCGGCAGTAATTACAAGATCTAGTGAGACCATCCCTACATGTGGTTGAAGTGAAGTGAAGTAATGAATGTGATCTCATGAGGTTGAAGAATTAGGAGATTACAGAGTTTGACATAGCATTTACATGGATGTTAAAGTCCCCTTGTATAAAGGTAAGAATTAAGGAAGAGAGCAAGATGGTATACCAGGTGCTGAACTCGATAAAGAGAAGAGAATGACTTGGGAGTTGGCATTCAAAGGCTAGCATGTATTTTGATTGGTTCAGAAAATATGGACTGAGTGGACTCCAAAATGGAAAAGGATTCTGATGAAGCAAAGGCATGAGTTAGCAAGTGAAAATGGGAAGCAAGGAGTATTTCCACTTCTCCACTGCTCCTGAAAAGGCCACGTCTACTGGCTACATCCATTGTCTCCAGACAGAAACACTTTTCTCTAGCTACCAGTCCCCTTTTAGAATACAAGCTCCTTTAAGGCAGTGACTGTCTCCTCTTATATATTTATATTTCCTGGCATTTAGCCCATATTAAGTGCTTAACAAAGATTTTTCATTCCTTCCTTCTTAGTTTTCTCTGCATGTAAAGCAGAACAATTTTTGAGAGAATCCTAGGGTTCACCCAGTAGCCTATGTGATGAGTGACTTTTTCCAATCCCCTCTCACAACTTCCCTACCCTGAGACTGTCCCAATTCCTGCCCATTGCACGTTGGGTATAATGTACTTGTTTTGTGGCCCCTGTTTTCTTTCAGTACATGCATCTACTCTGGTCATACCTTGCTATAGAATCATCAATCATGGTTCTGTAAGGAATCTCAAAGATGTAATATAATATTTGGACCTAGATCAGACATTAGAAACCATTTTCATCTTAAAAATGAAAAAATTGAAGCTTACAGAAACAAAGCAACTTGTCCAAGGACATACAAGTAAAAAATGGCAGAGACAAAATTTGAACCGAGGTCCTCTCACTCCAAAGTTAGCATTCTTTTCTACTGCATAATGTTTTGTATATAATTGATTTTCCTGCTTTCAAATAGGTATTTTATACATGAGGCATTAGTGCCTCAAAGAGTTTAAGTAGAGTGCCCAAGGTCAGGGATGGGAAAGGGAAGGATCAGAATGCAGGTTTCCTACTTGCTCGTATAGTGTTCATTCCATTACAATATGCTGCCTCTTCATGTTTACCCAAACCTGCATACTTCTTTTGGTGGGGATAACCAAGTTCACTAAAATATTAAATTAAAGTAAAATTTAAATTCTACTCTAAAAACATTTAAAATGTTGTTCCCCGTTTGCTAACCTAAAACTTGGCATCCACATATGTTGAGTCACTTAACAATTTGAATTACTTGCAAAAAATGGATAGAGATTGGGAGGAGCTGTGAGTTGATGCATCCTAATTAAATCTTAAAAATAAAATGCTTCCTTCCATGTGCAACTTTCAGTCTTGTTGGATGACTTACTTGATTGAAAATTACTTGAGAAAAATGAAATTGTAAATTATCTTAAATTTCCTGAAAGCCTGTGAAACACCTATTTTAAGTGTGAAGCTGGTGAAGGCTTATTCAGAATGGGAATAAGATGAGAAAACAAGGTAAATAGATACTAGAGAGGCCTAATATTCATTGAAGCAGGCCAACACAAAGCATTGACTCAACAGGATGGATCACCTGTATGCAATGGTTTCCAGGGGTGGGTAACCTGCACATGTGGCCTTCTAGGTCCTTGGGTGCAGCCTTTTGATTGAGTTCAAGTTTTGCAGAACAAATCTTTTTTATTAAGGGGATTTGTTCTGTGAAGTTTGGATTCAGGTGTGGCCTCTAGGCCACAGATTCCCCACCCATGGTAGATTTTAAATGCTTTCCCAATATCTTTAGGTTTGCCAAAAGTTCAATCATCTCACAAAACTCACTGGCAGCATTCACATTTTCAAGTAAAATGACCTCTTCCAAAATGAACTATTTCCATCTTTTTCTGTAGCTGCTCTCTATTTTCAGTAAAAAGAGCACCCTTATCTGCCTGAGACATATAAAATCAAAGTTTCTTTCTTTACAGCTGCCCATAAAGCCCTAACAATGTTTTCAGTTTCTTTTGGGTCTGCAGCCTGACTCATATCAAAGCCACCAGAAATTATTTTAGGACCCAGTTTAGTGCTTATATTCATGCTTGCCAAAGGAACAAGCTTTATAAAAATGTATGAAATATATCTCAGTTCATTTCCACGATCTAAAAGCAGCTAACCATCTAATGGTGTGAAGTGTTGAGTCAACTACAATAAAATGAGAGCTACTTAGACATAATTCCTGTGCTATGAGAATTTATAATCCAATGAATGGATGTATGGACAAATGAATGGATGATATAAAAGCACTTATTAAGCACCCAATATATGCAAAGCACTATGATAAATCCTAGGAGTAAATATTGAAAAGACAAGCCTAGGGAGGGGAGCATAGCCAATATGGTAGAGTAGAGGAATCACTCAGATGCGTTTTCCCAACATTTCCCTCCAAACAACTTTGAAATAATATCTCAAATAAAATTCTGGAATAGCAGAAACAAAAGATCAGGGAGAGACATTCTTCCAATCTATGACAAATTAGGAGGTCAGAAGGAAAGATCTGTAACATTGGGATGGAGATTAGCCTGGAGCCCATGTGGAAGCAATCCCAGTAATGAGACTGAGTAGTGGTGACAGAAGCAGTGGCAGCTTTGGGAGCTCTCATTCCAGTAATGGGATCTGGCAACTGGTTTGAAAGAAATTAGGCTCCCCCCCCCGTGCTAACACTGAGCATAGGACACAGTCCTGTTTGGGAACTTCATTGCCTATGCCAACTTCAGGGTCACAATTCAAAGGCAGAGAGGAGAAATTTTGGCTAAAAGGGAGTAGTATGGCTTCTGGTCCCAGGAGTTCTGAGGAGCAGTACTGATTGTGATCCCGAGGGATTAGGGCTCCTCTTCCTGGGTAAAGACAAGAGCATAGACCAGAAGAGCAGTGATCACACCTCTCCCTGGATCACATAACCTTGGAATTACCAAAAACTTTCAAATTCCTGGAACTAACCCTGAAAACAACAGTGCAAAAAAGCCTGAAGTTTTGTATAGTACCCCTTACTCCCATGCCAGAAGCAGAGCCCAACTTTAATATAAAGTTCAAAATCCTGAAATAGCCTGGAAAAATGAGTAAACAATAAAAAAGAACCAAACCATAAAAAGCTACTATGACAGAGAAGATAAAGCTAGAAACTCAGAAGAAGACAATGATGTAAAAACAACCAAAAGCAGAGCCTCAAAAAAATGTGAATTGGACACAAGCCCAACAAAAATTCCTGGAAGAGCTGAAACAGATTTTCAAGATCAAATGAGAGAGGTAGGGATAAAAGTGGGTCAAGAAATGAGAGCAAGGGAAGAAAATTATGAGAAGATAATTAATAGCATTGTTTAAAAAAAAAGGGCTCATACACAGGAAAAAAAATGGGAAAAAAATAACACCTTCAAAAACAAAATTGGCCAAATGGTAAAAGAGATACAAAAGCTCACTGAAGAAATAATTCCTTAAAAATTAGAATTGGGTAAGTGGAAGCTAATGACTCTATGAGACTTCAAGAAACAATAAAACAAAGTCAAAAGAACAGAAAAAAAATAGAAGAAAATGTGAAAAGTCACATTGGAAAAACAACTGATCTGGAGAGTAGACCAAGGAGAGATAATTTAAGAATTATTGGACTATCTGAAAACCATGATCAAAGGAAGAGCCTAGGTCATATTTTGAAAAATTATAAATGAAAATAGCATTGACATTATAGAACTAGAGAGTAAAATAGACATTGAAAGAATTCACTGATCCCTACCTGAAAGAGATATCCAAATGAAAACTCCTAGGAATATTATAGCCATTAAATTCCAGAGCTTTCAGATCAAAGAGAAAATGCTTCAAGCAGCCAGAAAGAAACCATTCAAACATGATAGAGCCACAGTCAAGATCACAAAAGATTTAGTAGCTTCCATATTAAAGGACTGGAGGGCTTGGAATATGATATTCTGTAATGCAAAAGAGCTAGGATTACAAGAAAAAAAAAGTCTACCCAGCAAAACCAAGTAGAATCCTTTGGGGCAGGGGTGGATATTTAATGAAATAGAGGACTTTCATTAATGAAGACACCAGAGATAAGTAGAAAATTTGATTTTAAAATACAAGACTCAAGGGAAACATAAGAAGGTAAACATGAAAGAGAAATCATATGAGACTCAATAAGGTTAAATGGTTTACATTCCTATATGGGAAGATGATACATTTAACTCCTAAAATTTATTATTATCATCATTAGGGCAGTTAGAAGGATTCTATATTGATAGAGGACATGGGAGAGGGTAGATTTTATTGGAATGATCTAAAAAATGGATGGGCAAACAAGAGGAATGTATTGGGAGAAGCGAGAGGAAGAATGGGGAAAATTAACTTATACGAAATAGGTGTGCAAGTAAGAGCTTTTACAATGGTGGGGAAACTGATGTATTTGCAGGTAGGCAACACTTGAAACTCATCTTATCTAAATTGATTAAAAGAGGGAAAATACACATACACACAACTGGTTATAGAAACCTATCTTCCCCAATGGGGAAGTAATAGAGGAAGGGGATAAGAGAAAGTAGGTGGTGATAAAAACGAGGGCTGCTAATGGAAGGGAGGGGTCAGAAACAAAACAGACTTTAGAGGATGGACAGGATAAAAAAGAGAGAAATAAGGATAAACAGAAGAAAATAAGATTGAGGGACTGGAGCAGAATTTATTGGCTTCATCTGACATAAAAAAGACAGGGTAATATTCATGATCTCAGACAAAGCAAAAACAAAAATAGACCCAATTAAGAGATAAGCAGGGAACCAACATCTTTCTAAAAGACACTGTAGACAAAGTAATATCAATGCTAAACATATATGTATCTAGCAACATAGCTTCTAAATTCTTACAGGAAAAGTAAATGAATAATAGGAGAAAATAGACAGTAAAACTATGCTAGTAGGGAGTCTCAACTTCCCCCTCTTAGAGTTAGATAAATATAACTATAAAATAAATAAGAATAAAGCTAAGGAGATAAATAAAACCTTAGAAAGTTGGATAGAATAGACCTTTGGAGAAAAGTGAATGGGAATAGAAAAGAGTATACCTTTTCTCAGCTGTGTGTGGCACCTTTACAAAAATTGACCACGTATTAGGGCATAAAATTCTCACAAACAAATGCAGAAAAGCAGAAATATTAAGTGCACTCTTTTCAGACTAATGCAGTAAAAATTGTATTCAATAAAGGGCCATGGAAGCATAGATTAAAAATTAATTGGAAACTAAATAATCTAATCCTAAAGAATGAGTGGTTTAAAGAACAAATCATAGAAACAATCAATAATTTCATTAAAGAGTATGACAACAGTTTAACAACATACCAAAATTTATGGGATGCAGTCAAAACAGTACTTCAGGGAAATTTTTTTTCATCTCTATGTGTAAACAGCAATAAAAAAGGAAAAGAGCATATCAATGAATTGGGCATACAAAAAAAACTTTAAAAAAAGAACAAATTAAAATTCTAAATTAAACACCAAAGTTGAAGTCCTGAAAAATAAAGGAGAGGTTGATAGAATTGAAAATTTTAAAAAATGAGCTAATAAATAAAACAAAGAGTTAGATTGGCAGAGGGGGGACCAACAAAATAGGCAAATCATTGGTTAATTTGATTACAAAAGAAAGAAGAAAACCAAATTACCAGTATCAAAAATTAAAAGAGTAAATATACACCAAATGAAGATGAAATTAAGGCAATTACTAGAAGTTGTTTTGCCCAATTGTATGCCAGTTAAAATGCCAATTTAAGTGAAATGGATGAATGTTTATAAAAACATAAATTGCCTAGATTAACAGAAGAGGAAATAGAATACTTAAATAATCCAATGTTAGAAAAAGAAATTGAACAAGTCATCAATAAACTCCCTGAAAAAATTCCCAGGACCAGATGGATTTACAAATGAATTCTACCAAATATTTATAGAACAATTAATATTGATACTATATAAATTATTTTTAAAAATAGGTAAAGAAGTCCAACCAAATGCCTTTTATGATACAAATATATTTTTGATACCTAAACCAGGGAGAACTAAAACAGAGAAAGAAAATTGTAGACTAATTCCCTTAATGAATATCAATGTAAAAATTTTAAATAAAATACTAGCAAGGAGATTATAACAATACATCACAAATATCATATACTATGACCGGGTGAGATTTCTCCCAGGAATTTAGACTGGTTGAATATTAGGAATACTATAAGCATAACATACCAAATACATTCATTCCTATTAAAAACAATAGAAAGCATAAAAATAATGGAGCCTTTTTAAAAAAGATAATTAGTATCCATCTAAAAGCTAGCACAAACATAGTCTGTAATAAGGATGAGCTAGAAGCCTTCCTGATAAGATCAGGAGTAAAGTAAGGATTTATTATTTAATATTATATTATTATTTAATATTATAATATATAATATAATAATATTATATTAGAAATGCTAATTATAGAAATAAGGCAAGAAAAAGAAATTGAAGGAATAAAAATAGGCAATGAGGAAGCAAAACTATCACTCTTTGCAGAAGATATAATGGTATATTTAGAGAACTCCAAAGAATTAACTAAAAAACTAGTTGAAACAATTAACAACTTTAGCTAAGTTGTAGAAAATAAAATAAGCCTACATAAATCATCAGCATTTCTAGGTACTACTAACAAAAACCAACAGGAAGAGATAGAAAGAGAAATTCAATTTAAAACAATTGCAGTCAATATAAAATACTTGGGTGTCTACCTGCTAAGACAGACTCAGGGACCACAATTACAAAATACTTTTCATACAAATAAAAACAAATCTAAACAACTGGAAAAATATTATTTGCTCATGATTAGACTGAACCAATAAAATAAAAATGACAATCCTACCTAATTTATTTATTCAGTGCCATACCAACCAAACTACCAAAGACCTAGAAAAAAAGAGTAACAAAATTCATCCACAATAAAAAAAAAAAAGGTCAAGAATATCAAGGGAATTGGTGAAAAAAAAGTGAGGAAAGGTAGCCTGGTAGTTCCAGATTTCAAACTATATTACAAAGTAGTTATCATCAAAATAATCTGTTACTGGCTAAGAAATAGACTGGTGGATCAGTGGAATAGATTAGGTACAGAATACACTATAGTAAATGACCAAAGTAACCTACTATTTGATAAACCCAAGATCCAATCTTTTGGGGCAAGAACTTACCAGTTGATAAAAATTGCTGGGAAAACTAGGAAGCAGTTTAGCAGAAACTAGGTGTAAATCAACATCTCACATTGTATACTAAGATAAAGTCAAAATGGATAAATGATTTAGACTTAAAGGGTGACATCATAAGTGAATTATAGGAGCATGGAAAAATTGACCTGTCAGATCTGTGGATAAAAGAAGAGTTTATGAACAAAGAAGAGGTGGAGAGGATCGTAAGAGGTAAGATGGATAATTTTGATTATATGAAATTAAAGTTTTTGCAAAAACAAAACTAAAGCAGCCAAAATTAAAAGGAACGTAGGAAGCTAGGGAAAAATTACAGCAAATTTCTCAGATAAAAGCCTTGTTTCTTAAATACATGGGGGACTGAGCCAAATTTATCAAAGTATGAGCCATTTGTCAATTGATAAGTGGTCAAAAGATACAAACAGGTAATTTTCAGAAGAAGAAATAAAAGCTATCAGCAGCCATATGAAAAATTGCTCTAAATCATTTTAAATTGTTGAAGCACAAATTAAAACAACTCTGAGATACCAACTCACACCTATCAGATTGGCTGACATGACAGAAAAAGAGAACAAGTGCTGGAGGAAAAGTGGAAAAATTAGGACACTAATGCAGTGTTGGTAGAGTTGTGAACTGGTCTGACCATTCTGGAGAACAATTAGGAATTATGCCCAAAGGGCTGAAAAAGTATGAATACCCTTTGGCCCAGCAATAACACTACTAGATCTTTATCTCAAAGAGATAAAATAAAAGGGAAAAGGACCAATTTGTACAAAAAATAATCATAACAGCTTTTTTGTGGTGGAAAAGAATTGGGAATTGAGGAGATATCCATAAATCTGGGAATGGCTGAACAAGTTGTGGTATATGGTTGTGTTGGAAGTGCTATAAAAATGAGTAGAATGGTTTCAGGAAAAACATGGGAAATCTTATGTGAACTGATTCAAATTAAAGTGTACAGAACCAGGAGAACATTGTACACAATAACAGCAATATCATGACAATGATCAACTGTGAGAGACTTAGGTACTCTGATCAAGTCAATTATCCAAGACACCCATAATGAAAATACATCCACTTCCAGAAAGAAAATTGAGGAACTCTAAGTGAAGATTCAAGCATACTTTTTTTACTTTTTTCTTTTGTTAATGTGTTTTGCAACATGGCTAATATGGAAATGTTTTGCATGACCACATTTATAAATCGATATCATATTGCTTGCCTCCTCAAGGGGTGGGGTAGGTAAGGAAGGGAGGAAGAGAATTTGGAATTTAGGAATTAAAAAAAAATGAATGCTGATTTTTAAAAATGTAATGAGAAATTAACAAAACAAATGAAATCTATTTTAAAAAAGAAATAAAAAGATCTGAACTCAAGGTGCTTACATTCTAAACTTCTATAGGAAGTTTAAGCTCAAAGTCAGATGGAAAGGCCCATTGGTTCCTAGGTTGCAGCAGCAAAGCAGATGATGATACATTTTCTTTAATATAATTTCCCTCAATAAAACTAAATTGTTTGAACTATTTACCAGTGTCAAGGACTTAAGTGGTAAGTACTTTGTTTTCTGTCTCTTCTTTAACTGAAATTATTGAGAATCCAGGGACTATAGCACCTACAGAGGCAGTTTCCAATTCCTATCTCTGCAAGAGATGGTCCCCTGGATGATGCTATGGGTGAAGACTGCACGTCAGTTCTGCTGCTCTTCCCAGGGCTCTTGGACTTTCCTCTCCCCAGGTATTGTGTGGTTGATAGTTGGTCTTGGCAGTAGTTGGGATGGCAGGTTCCTTCTCCAAAGGAGTTGTTTTGTTTGATGACATCTTTGGACGTTAGGCTGGAAGTAGGGACAAAAGTTTCTGTGGGCCTCACCCTTCCTGCAGCTTTTGGAGGATGGGTGTCTTGCTATCCCCATAAACGTTTGAGTTGAGATGGCAAAGGTAGTTTGACCCACCTCATATATCTTGACTCATTTATCTCCTTCAGGATGTACAGTTTCTTTATTTAGGCTGGCTTGCCTGCCCTCTTGGTGGCATCTAGTCATAGGTTGGTGTTGGTGGTAATGAGGATGCCTGGGTGCTCTCTCAAAAGGGGCTGTTTCCCTAGATGATGCCTCTGGGGGCCAGGATAGAAGCAGGGCTCATGATCTGTTTAGGACAGATAGCAATGATACAATCTTCTTTACAACATACAAATACTTTGATATTTTCATGGTTCTATAGTTTCAACTACATGGATACTCCCTAAAATGATACTTATTGCAACCCTCCATTCTTTTCCAACACATGTGACATTTGCCCATGTCTTCTTCTAAGTCTTTCTTAACTGGTCTACCCAAAGTGCTATGTGCCTTCTTCTATACCCCTCAATGTAGCGTGGATCTCATCAGAGCACATAGATCATGCATTGGTTATCTTACTCACTATGTGTCTGGCCCACTCCTTTTCTCAGATGACATTCTTGACACTTCTTATGAAGAAGTACTAATTTTTTTTTTGGGGGGGAGCTTTTTGGTGAGGCGATAGGGGTTAAGTGACTTGCTCAGGGACACACAGCTAGTAAGTCTCAAGTGTCTGAGGCTGAATTTGAACTCATGTCCTCCTGACTCCAAGGCTGGAGCTTTATCCACCACACCATCTAGCTGCCCCTGAATTACTAATTTTTGACGCTTGCTCATGCCCATCACATGTGCTTCTTCACTGCCTATTGGGTCAACTTCAATTCCTCAAAGATTATAGTATTCTGTGACTTGTATCCAAATATCATTGGAAGAACATTGACATTAAAAGATATGCCTTTGTTGTGGTGAGAAGCTTGGGATAATTAAAATAATTTCACAATTTCTCAAAGTGAATTTAGTTTTCTTTTCCTGTTCAGTTGTGGACCAAGCTTACTGTCCATTTTCAGTGTTTGTCAAAGTGATGGTGCAGTTCTACAGGTGGTCCATGTCCAATAGCATATCATATAGTCTGAATAATAGACATTCTTTATCCACTTATATGTCCTTTTGTGTCTAGTTATATTCTTATTTTCACATGTCCCTTTGTGTCTAGTTAGGCTGAACACTTTACAGTAATTATGGGTTGCCTGAGGGGAGGGATGTTGAAATGTTCACGATGTTATCTATAAACATTGATCTAAAACATAAGGGGAGAGTAAGGCATGTACATTAAGTACAAGCTAAAGGGTAGTATGCCTTTATGTATGAGTTATGGGTTATATGGGTTACATTGGGATAATTTCATGTCCCTAAGAAATAAATGACTGAAGATAAATTTATAGACAAGAAAACAGACATAGATAAAAGGTCTAATTTAGATCACAACAAACTTATAAGTCAAGAAAAACTCTACTTACATGAACAATATCACACTTAGAATCAGTATTAAGTATCACAGACTCTAAGAGTTTGAAGAGATCCCAAAGGTTACCTAGTTTAATTCACACCTGAGAAAGAATATCTTCTATCACATTACCAACCTCCAGTGATGGGGAAACTACTAGTATCTGTAGCAACCCATTCCACTTTGAGAAAATTCTGATTATTAGGAAGATTTTCCTGATATCAAATTGAAATCTATCTCAATGTAAGTTCTATTTATTGTCAAGTCAACAAACATTTAAATGCTTACTATGTTCCATATATTATGCTAAACCCTAGGAAAACAAATTCAAGCAAAAAGCAAGATTGTCTCTGCTCTTAGGAAGCTTACATTCTAATGGAGGAAGACAAGATACAAAAGGGATTTGAAGAGGGCAAGGGAAGGGAGTATAGATGAAGGGACCCATCAGGGAAACATTGTAGAGAAAGTCTGAGAGTCAGCAGTGTTGAATAAAGCGGAATGGTCTTAGTTTAGTCCTTTGGGGCCAAGAAAAAACAAATAATAATCCTCATTCCCACATAATAGCCTTTCAAATGCATGATAATAGATTTCATTTCCCCTCTAATTCTTTTTAATCTAAACACAGCCAATATCTTCAAAAAATCTTAACACGCCACAGTTTCTGAGGCTCTTGATGACGTGGTCACCTTCTTCTGACCACGCTCCAGGTTATCCACATACTTACTAAAATGTAATACCCAGGTCTTGAACACAATGTTCCAGATGAGACCCAACCCAGGCAGAATGCAGCAGAATGATTATATTCATTCTGGACACTACATCCAAATTTAATGGAGCCTAAAATGGTGTTAACTTTTTTGGCTACTACATATATCAATGATACTGAGCTCCTATTGAACTTGCAATTGACTAAGACCCTTAGGTATTTTTCACATGAACTAGCCATTGCCATCCTCATGCATTTGCATGTGGAGTGGATTTTTTTTTCTTTTTTAAAATTTTATTTTTTGAGTTCCAAATTTTCACCCCATCTCACCCCTTCCCCCCACCCCAAGATGGCATGCATTCTGAATATTCTTTCCCCTAGTCTGTCCTCTATTCTATCTCTCCCCCCTTCTCTTATCCCTTTCCCCTTCTATTTTCCTCTAGGGCAGGATAGACTTCTGTACCCCATTTCCTGCATTTCTTATTTCCCAGTAGCATGTGAAAACATTTTTTTAAAACATATGTTTTTAAAACTTTAGGTTTCAAATTTTCTCCCTTCCTTCCTCCCTACCCACCCTCATTGAAAAGGCAAGCAACTCAATATAGGTTATACATGTGCAATTATGCAAAACACTTCCATAGTAGACATGTTGTGAAAAACTAACTCTATTTCCCTTAATCCTATCCTGCCCTCCCTTTTGACCCTGTCCCTCCTCAGAAGCGTTTGCTTCTGATTACCCCCTTTCCCAATCTGCCCTCCTCTCTATCATCCCCCTGCTCTCTTGTCACCTTCTCCCCGTTTTCCTGTAGGGTAAGACAGATTTCCATACCCAACTGAATGTGTATGTTATTCCCTCCGTAAGTCAAATCCTATGAGAATAAGATTCACTCATTCCCTCTCACCTTCCCACATTTCCCCTCCACTGTAAGAGACTTTTCTTTTCTGGGTTTTTTTTTTGTGAGATAATTTGTGCCATTCTACCTCTCCCTTTCTTCTTCTCTGAATATAATCCTCTCTCATTCCTTAATTTTATTCTCCAGATATGACTGTGGAGTGGATTTTTGAACACAAGCTTAGGACTTTATATTTGTCCCTATCATTTCATCATATATAATGGCCATTGGTTGTGTACTTAAAAAAATTAGTGCGTTCTTTATCATTCTTTCCATTTTGCACAAATTCCAAGTTGCATAAATTGCAACTTTTCACAGTAGACCCTTGGCAAATATTGATCATGAGTATTACAATATGAACTGATCGAATATATAATGGAATGATGTTTCTTATTGTTTCTGGATGCATGATGAAACTAACTCTACCAATTTCTTTATTTTTCTCTTCAAGGATAACCTGCAAGCCATCCAGAGGGTGATACAATTGATAGAGGGCTGAACTTGGGGTCACCAAGATCTGAGTTCAAATTTGGCCTCAGATATTTACTAGCTTTGTGATCCTGGGCAAGTCATTTATCTTCTGTCTGTCTCAGTTTCTTCATTTGTAAAACTGGGGTAATAATAGCACTTACTAGAGTAGTTGTAAGGCCCAAATGAGATCATATTTGTTAAGCAGTTTGCCAACTTTATAAATGATAGCTATTGCTATAATATTATCCTTCCATTTACTTGCATGTTCCTTCTTTTTTCTAATTTTGTTTATGGCTAGAATGTCAAGATTGATGTTATTCAGCTCCTCTGACTAACAGGATTGACATTTGTGGATCACTGGACAAAGATGTCCCATTTAGGGTAACAACAGCCAAGTCAAAATTTGTAGATTTTCTACAAATTGATTCATAATCTTCATAATCTCTTCTTTCTTTTATGCTATTGTCCGGTACAGAAGCCCAAGAGGGTTATATAGAACCTGAGGACATTTTTATGACAGTATTCTTTCTTTCTTTGGCTGCCATGGCCAAAGAGTTCATCACCAAGTGACCAGCCTCTTGGTTATGAACTTCTTTGTACTTAGCTAGGCCCACTCTCAGGAGGATCCTTAATTTGTTTCTATGACTGTGTTAGCTTGATTCTCACCTGAGTTCCCTTTATTATGCTTTCCCCTTTACTTAAGCCTATCTTCATATACACATATGCTCTTAATATACAAAGTTAGAGTTAGCTAAGTGACATCATTTACAAAATGCTGGAGTTAGAGCCAGGAAAACCTGAGTTTGAATCCTGCCTCACTAACTTTTGGTAGGCAAATCACTCAACCTCAGTCATAGCTTCCTCATTTACAAAATGGACAAAAATAATATTTATCTCACCATGAGATTATGAGGATCAAACAAGATCATGTATGTAAAATATGTTTCACACTTTAAAATGCTATATAAATCTTTTCTATTATTGTTATTTACCTTCCCTTTATCTTCTATTTTATTTAAATAAGGTTTACCCTTTCATGAGCATATTCTGTCATGAGCTTTCTCTAATCAAGTCTTATTACCCCAGATATCAAGAATAAATTATTTCTATATCTTAGACACGATCTAGATAACTAAATTCTCTTCAAAAGTGCCTCTTTTTAAACCTGTTATTCACTTCTTACATTTTGCTTTCATTGCAATTCAATACAATTCAATTCAATACAGTACAATTAAAAAAAATCTTCTAAAATGCCTTCTATGTTCCTAGTATAAGCACTAGATCCTAAGGAATGCAAAGAAAAAAATGAATAGACCCTGCCCTCAAGGTTCTTCTATTCCAATGTATACATAGATAAGTAAATATAAATTAGATATAATTTTGGAGGGAGTGAGGGGATTGGGAAGATCAGGAAAGAGCTCTTGTAGGAGGTAATACTTGAGCTGAACCTTGAAGAGAATTGGAGTTTTCACAAGATAGAGGCAAGGACAAGGAATATAGTCATTTCAAGAGGCAGAAATAAGGAAAGAAAGCATGGGGGACTGCATATATAAAGTCTGTATATATTTAGAGAGGTGGACGATGGAATTTGTACATAGGAAACAGAAAATTAGCTAGTTGGACTATCAAGTACGTGAGGGGGTGTAAGTGTAATCAGCTTGGAAAGATGGACTGAAAAATTGTGAATTGCTTTAAATGAAAAAAAAATGCATTTTATCTTAGAGTTAATAGAGAGCCACTGGAGCCTTTTGAACAGGGGAATGGATCTATATTTAGAATTTATATTTTAGGATATTTAGGTATAGACAATGAATTAGAGACCTTCCTAGCATCCTTCAGACAATCATCGTGATTTTTCTCCTATTCTTCTCACCAGTAATATATTATTGCTTTCCTGGCAATTGGCAAATTTCCTGTTGTTGTTGCTGTTATTGTTGTTAATTACTAATTAAAATGAATTAAAATAAAATAAATAATGATGAAGTTGTATTGATGCCTTTTTTTTTTATCACAACAAAGTAATTTCTTGATCTATCACCATCTCTTCCCCTTGCTCCCACCTGAATATGAACGTTTCCTTGTAAGAAAATAAGAAAAAAAAAGTTAGCAGAGAAAAACTAACCAGCAAATGAAACGTTTTATGCCTCCTCTCAAATACGCAATAGTCCCCTACCTCTCAAAAGAATGGTCGAAGATCCATTTCTTCTGGTGTTTCCTGAAGCCAAAGTTGGTCATTTTATTTATACTGCATTTGGTTGTTTTGTTGTGTTTTTTTTTCTTTTATGTTGCTATAGCAATTGTGAAAATTATCTTATTGGCTCTGCTTACTTCATTCAGCATCATTTCATAAAACATTCTCATGGTTCTCTCGATTTCTTAAACTCATCTCTTATGGCATAATATTCTATTGCATTCATATGCCATGATTTATTTAGTTATTTCCCAGTCACTCACTTTATTTTTAGCTCTTTGTAACCACATAAGTGTTTCTTGACTAGAAGTGCTGCTATGAAATTTTTTATATATATGGGACTTTATTTTAAATCTTCATTTTTTAGAGGTATTTCATATCTACATAGGTATTGATTATATCTTGGTAGATTGGTTCCCAGTCATCATATGCATACTATAGATTTTTTTTTTTTGCTTTTTTTGGTGAGGTAATCAGGGTTAAATGACTTGCCCAGGGTCGCACAGCTAGTAAGTGTCAAGTGTCTGAGACTGGATTTGAATTGAGGTCCCCCTGACTCCAAAGCCAGAGCTCTATCCACTGCACCACCTAGTGGCCCCCCATAGATAAAACAAACAAGCAAACAAAAATTTGCTTTGGTTTTATGATTTTCTCTAAGTTTTTGTTATTTACGTGTAGAAATCCTGATTATTTTTGTGGGTGTATTTTTATATTCCACTACTTCATTGGAGCTATTGTCTCGCTTATTTTTTCTAATTATCTGGTAAATGTATTTATGAGAAATCCTTATGTATTTTCTGTAGAGTGCCTAGCACAAAGTGCTTAATAAATGCTTGTTGATCAATAATGAGATAATTGACTTTTCTCATCTTATTGCTATTACTAGAATATCTACAACTATGACACATAATAGGAGGGAGGAGCATAATCCTTATTTTAACCATCTATTCATTGGAAATTTGTACTTATCCTAAGGAGTTATTTCCTCTTAAGAGTTTCATACTCTACATTTTATGAAAAGAGCTTCCTACTTTATTATAAAACTCTGAATGTTCCTTAGGCCTTGGCATCATAAAAACATAAATTTAGAGCTTGAAAGGACCTCAGAAGTTATCTCTAACCTCTTCACTTCAAATATGAAGAAAACTGAAGCCCAGAAAGATCAAGTTACTTGCCCTAAATAGACAAGTGGGGAGTGGCTGAACCAAGGTATAGATCCAAGTTCAACGGGTCCAAATCCAGAACATTTCCTACTACATCACATTTCTTCATTTTCCTTGAGTTCCACTTGTCTACCCTTTAATCTCCTGACACTCATTATGGTTCCCTCAGATTACATTTTCTTCATAGTACATATAGTTCCTCATATTTTTGTTATTTTCTTTTTTCTTTTTAATCACTCTGTCCATTTTCCCCAATACTTCATTCTCTCTTAAAATCTAGAGAGTTGAGAGACATTTTTCTATTCCATTCGTGATCTCATAATAAGGATTGCTAGCATTTACATTGAGCTTAGCGAGGTGTTTTATGTGCATTACCTCATATGATCCTCACAACAACCTTGTGAGTTAGATTCTCTTATTGTCCCCATTTTCAGATGAGGAAACTGAGGCAGAAAGAGGTTAAGTGATTTGTCCAGTGTCACATATCTAGAAAGTGTCATAGGTTTCCTGACTCTGACTACTTTATCCACTACATGAACTAGTTACTACTTAACCTTGACAGACACACAAACTTAGCACAGTCTCTGAGGGCCACTTTGAAGTTCCCCTTTCTCTTTATATCTGCTGCAAATGAGATCCTCAGTTCTCTCTCTTGCTGCTAGTTCTTGTAGCTGACTGCCACAAGCAATTTGCTATGCCCAGTTGAGAAGGCTCCTGAGTGATGATTTCATTTAAACATTATAAAACTGTCTGCTTTTTCTCACAATAGGAGGCTGCTTGTGTCCCTGCTCAGTTGCTTTGAAATGAGATTGCCAAAGGGAGGAACACAAACAGAACCAGGCATTAGCCATTACCTCTGAGAAGATCTAATGTGGAATCCAACTTTCAATTTTTTTTTTGTTCTTCCTTTCTCTTCTCTCTTCTTAGCTGTGATAAAAGTTTAGACATTTTCTAGGACCTTCTTGGCTTTTTCTTCCCAATATCTTCTAATTCTGAGCCAGACTACTCTCTAAATGGTCTTTTAGAATGACTTATTCAATTCAGACATTGAAATATGGTTGAAGAACAACTGAACTGGGAACTTTCCCATTTAAATAAAGAAATGAATTCATGTTACATGGCAGACAATAATGCTTTCAACTTTTCTAATCACTATTATTTGGAGTTTGTTCCCTACAATGTCTTTTAAAATGAACTCAATGAATTGACTTTAAGTAACAAGTAGTTCTGTATAAACCAATGGCACTGAAATGAAAATTTTGGGCTATATTTACTGCTTTCTGTCTTCACAAATCACCCTTTTTTCATCATGCTCCAAACCCAAGATTTCCTCTCCTGACATAAGACCAAAGATCATTCCAGGTATCTGCAGCAACGTGTATAAAGTACTCAGTCTAACAATATATTCAATGAGAATACTTAATTTCATTTACCCCAAAATAATAACAATAATAATAGCTAGCCTTTAAGTAGCACCTAAACGCACTAGGTGCTGCGCTAAGCCCTTTAGAAATATTCTCTCATTTGATCCCCACAACAACTCTGGGAGGTCATTGCCATTACTATCCCCATTTTATAGTTGAAGAAACTAAGGCAAACAGATGGTAAGTGACTTTCACAAGGTCACACAACCAGTAAGTGTCTGAGGCTGAATTTGAACTTGGATTCCAGGCCAGACTCTTTCTCTATTGCACTGCCTACTGCAGAGCAGAAAGGACTTGTGCTAAAACTTATGAATAATTCAGTTCAACTCAACAAGCACTTATTAGAGAAGACATCTTTAATGCCAAAAAAAAAAAAGGAGGCCTCATCCTTTCACCTTGTTAACCTGGTTAAGAAGGAGTTAACTAGGCTCCTTCTGGGCATACACTCTACATAAACAAAGAATCATAAACAATTTAGACATCCTGCACTGGGTATTTTATCATTTCTCCTCAATTCATCTGGTATGGGGTCTCCTAGCTGTGTATGCTCATGCCCATCTGCCTTTATGGCATTGTGACAGCTCATATGTTGATAGAACCCTCACTTACATGCCTGGCATACATGGGTTACAAGCCTATATTATAATCAAATGTGGCACCATCTTTACTGAGTCCTGGTCTGTGACATCACCACTTTCAATCATTTTTACATTTAATAACAATCTCACATTTACATTCAACATGGCCCAGTGGATAGAAAGCTAGATAATAAATCAGGAAGCATTTGGTTTAAAGAAGGTTTTGACACTATCTATATGACCGTGGGCGAGTCAATTAATCTACATGTAACCCAGGCAACTCTCTGGAACTTATCTTCTAAAACATAGAAAGTTGGAGGTCTTTGGTGGTATGAGTTTGAAACCACAAATTTTTCAGTGTCTGCATCTCACATTTAAATATATCTATGATTCAATTATTCTATAGTGTGGCTTTTCATATTTTATAATTTCTCCTGCCGTGCTCAACCCTTATTCAGTGGTCTGGGCATTTTGTATGTGGAGATGACTACTGTAAGAACAGTTGAGTTATTAGTGGCTATAGAGATCCCTTCAGAGAGGATGGACTCCTCCTTTCCTTTTTAGCCCTTGGAGAAGAATTTCAGGGGTATTATGGTAATCATTTCAATTTCACAGGAATCTCATAGCATCTGACAACACTTGGATTATCACTGTGCATGTGGGATGGGGAACCAAGATGATTAGAACCAGTAAAACAGTATATTAGGTAAGCAAGCGGAAGTCAGGGCATATGTGAACACTGCCATTAAAGACAAGCAGAGAATGAATGAACAAGAACTAGGAAGGCATACTGAAACAAGGAATAAGGTACCAAAGGAAAATCAAAATGAAGTATCAAAAATCTGTGTAGAGGACGGGGAACCAAGAAATCCACATGGTCTAAAGGAGAAAGAAAAATTTGACAATAAAAATAACAATTCAAAGGAATTATGAGGGTGAGGCAAAAGAGATATAGAACAAACACAAAACATCTCAACTAAAAACATTGAGAACCGAGTCCACCGTCTACATGAACCATATCATTTTTTTACACTTCCTGTAACAGCAAGAATCAACTACCAAATCTAAATGAAAGCAGGTAGTGGGGATACTTGACTGAAATATATATAACAAGTTAGCTTAAAATTTTAAGAAAAGAAAAGTAAAGGCAGATCCTAAGAGGATCTGAAGCCTTGTATGTTTTTGATAATTTGAGACAAAAAAGCTCAGGAAAAGCCTGGTAACTGGTCATCAGAGAGAAGATTCTACTTTCCCTGTTCTCTTTTAAATCAGGTAAGGTCCTCCTTAGATCTAGAGCTGGAAAAGACCCCAGGAATCATTCAATCTCCCTCCTCATTTTACAGATGAAGAAAATGAAGTCCAGATAGTCAAGACCACACAGGCAGAAAGCGGCCAAGGAGGGATCATGAACTTAGGTTCTCTGTTTTTAGAAACTGTTTTCCTTGCTGTGCTATATTGTCTCCCTCATTGATAATCATTTCATATGTATCAGAAAAAGTAATTTTTCAGAGGAACTGCAAAAGTCACTAAAAAGTTTGAAGAAATAACTGACATTTGTTAGACCTATATTACATTTCTGTTCAAGAAATGTCCCTGGCTATAACTTATAGAACCAAAGAAGGCTGTCAAGATCTTACTTTTAAAAAATTACTATTAAAACTTCAACAAGACAAATCCACCACTAAGATTCCTTGATGACAGCCATTTTGTATGAGATTTTGTAGAAGCCTTTGGGTCAAGGAATTGTCTTTTTTGAAGTGTGGCTAAGTATTGAGTAGCACATTTGCTTACTTTGCGAAATATTTCAGGTCAGACTGACTTCCCATTTGGTATTCTTTCTACTTGTACTATGTTCAGGAATCTTATACATTCTCCATTTCATGAAGATTAGTAAAGATTTATATGTTTGGAGGATCCAGAAAAGGCATGTTATCTCTAGGCTATCAATCCCATCATATGCCACCTCACCATAAATGTTGGAATTAGATTTTAACAAGTCAACTATAAGCATAATCCTGAAATTTATTTTTATGATCATCATTAGTTAACCTATTTTCCCTTGCTTAACCGAGGTAGAGAACAAGTCATGCATCTGGATTACCCCCCAGCCATATTTTTGTAGGAGTTCTAATTTGGCTTTGTAAAATATTTAAGCTTTGACACTCTCATCTCATTTATTGCTTCATGCACTGCTATTTGCTGAATGACACGGGGAAAAATATGTCTGTTTACTGTAGACCAAATGCGGTTTCCTTAAAACATTCTAAAAACATGCAAAAGTTCACATTTCATAATGATGTGAATGTTTCTTTAGGTAGGAGTTCTGTATTTCAAAGGATCCATATGTGTCACAAACAGTGAACAATTGGGAACACTAGCTGATAATAATACAATCATTTTTGGCAGCCTCTCCATGCAGTTCTGGCAGAAGGGTAGTGATGCATTAGTCATTTTCACAGAGAAGATCCTAGTCCATGCCAGTCACTTATTTTGGGTGCCATCTGTACTTTTTTTTGTCAGTAAATTCGAAGATAAAATATATCCATTGATGGATACTATTTCTATTTTTTTAATCATTGTTTCATACAAACTATACTGTTCTTAGCACTAAATGGCACGCACAACTAATACCATCAACATTCACATATCCTTATTATTAATATGCTTAGTTAACAAGTGTATTTGTCTCTGAACTATTGCAGTCATATTTGACAATTCCTCTTAATCCACATATATTCAGTAATTTACGATCTTGGAGGCTGTGGGCTAAGCATTTAACTAAATGATGAGTTCTATTTACACTTTGCTAGGTCATTTTGGGGGTGATTCATTTGAACCTCTTTGCTTCAGTATTAGAATGGGGAGCACAAGCGTAGCCACAGGGGAAGAGATTCTTTGGGCAAAAGCCAAGAATTAAAGACAAACTTGTGAAAATAAGACTTTCATAGCTTTGGCTATCTGCTACCTTTGACTAAAGGATCAGGACAACACTTAAAATGGCAAATAGAGTATCGATGTGGCAGTGAGGTACCCAGATGTGATAGGTCAGGGATGATCAGGCCAGCCTGGTGAGCCAGTCCAAGATGGAACAAAACAAGACATGAAATCCATATAACAATTAGTAAAAAGGTTTATTTAGTCATAGCAAAGGAAGGACAACCAGAGCAGGTCAAGATTATTCAATGAAGAAATAATTGATTCAGGTTAGCACAGCTTTCCTGTCCCACTGTTAGTCATGCTATTGGTCTGCCTTCCAAACTCTGAGGGAAAAGCTCTAGGCTTTACTTTCTTTATTATTATTATTATTATTATTATTATTATTATTATTATTATATTATTATTATTATTATTTTGTAAATAGGTGCTCAGAAAACTTCATCAATGTCCTGAGCCTTAGTGTTTGTATAAGCTCAACATTGAATCTCAAATAGAGTTACAACACCTTCTAAGAAAGTACTCTAACTATCCTATCTGGCTTGGGTACTAGGTAGTATGTCAGTCTTTGTAATCGATTCTATGTACTAGTAGAAATAGAGGGGTGATAAGGTAGTTTCCTGGTATTGATTTATACTATGTCATCCAGTTTCACAAAACTACTCATAGTAATTGCTTTTAAAATGACCATAGAGCCATCAGCCATTCCGTCAACGAGCATTTATTAAGTACCTACTATGTTCCGGGAACTGTGCTAAGCACTGGGATTACAAAAAGAAGTTAAAAGACAGTCTCTGCTCTCAAGGAATTTATAATCTAAGGATACAAAGGTAATATAGCAAGTCACTTCTACTTGGCATCATAATATACAAGAGAGTGTGCGGGACTAAAAGTCAGGAAGACTTGGATTCAAAACTAATCTTTAGCAAATAGTATTTGTGTGAACATGGGCAAATCATCTCACCTCTGTGAACCTTACCTTCCTCATCTACAAAATGGGAGCAATAATAACTGTAGAACTCACTTCATAAGAAGTGAGGTAATGTAGGTAAAGTGCTATCTGAGGGCCATTTTTTATGAAATGGGATGTAAGTATAATCCTACAAATTATAACACCCTTTAAACCAGGTTTAATCTGATTGGCCCTGGGTGAATAAAAATGGAGATCAGATGGATTTGTCTATGTTATAACACTAAGCCAATAACATACACGTAACAGTTAGAATTAAAAACAAAAAACAGGCACTTTGCATCTTAGCATTTAGAAACTAGTTTGAAGTGTGCATTCTCAAATGTAGATCATATACATAAGCAACATTTTAGCTGCTATACTGTGTAGTGTACTTAAACGTTTTACATAAACCTATGACAATATACTAAATATAAGGGACATGAAAATGTTTTGGTTTGTCATAACATTCTTGGCAAAGAATGTTATTACCAAAAATTATAAATATGCTCCTTGAAAATATCAGGTACTATGTAAATGACTGTGTTATTTCTTTTTTGTTGTTGTTGAAGCCAAAGTATCAACATCAATATCATCTTCTTATTTTTGTTAAGGGCCCATGCCTATCTATTACCTCATCATACCAAAATGCTGCCATCTTTAATTGTTAGAATATTATTACGATGGTACCCAACATTTTTTTCTGCCTATGATGCTAAGTAGATTAAATCTTTACGTATAGCAATATAACTTCAACTGATCTTCCCTAGTGATTCACTGAACCATTTCAAATATGACAGATAATGTCAATGCAGTACTTCTGTTCCTTTATCTAGAGGTAGTATGGTATAGTAGAAAGAAGGCAAGAATTGAACTCAGAAAGACCTTAACTCAGAACCTGCCTAGGTGCCCCAGGGCAACTCCCTTCACCTCTTGGAGTCTTAGTTTCTTCATTTGTAAAATTGAAATAATTCTAGTTATACCTACCTAGGGTTGCAGCGACATGCAAATAAGAAAAGGATAGGAAATGGGTCTATGATTTCTTTTGTAATAGGGAATTCCCAGGTCAGAAAACTCTGTCAGTGCAGGTCAGCATTTTCTCTGCAACTTAGTGGTAGAGAATTTCCTAGAGCACTAAAAGATTAAGTAAATATTTTAGGGTCACATAGCCAATATGAGTCAAAGGCCAGATCTGAATCCTGGTACTGTTGGTTTTGAAGCCAATTTTCTATCTATGATGCTACACTGCCTCTTATGTAAGATATGTGTATTTATATATGTATACATATTATGGACATACATATGTATACATATAACACGACAATATATAAAAGGGCTCTGTACACTGTAATTTAACATATAAATATTGAATATTATTCTTAGAGTCAGAATACATCTCTTATGGAGTGCCTACCTTGTAATTTTTCCTAATGCTTTGGAGAAAGTAAAATAAACAAACTGTTGGTTAAGCCACCTATATATTTACTTCACTGGGCTGCCATGATAATGGCCTCCAGCATATCCTGTCCTTGGGTGTGCAATCTAATGTTAAGACCCACATCATTGCTGTGGTTAGTAGTCTTAAAGGACTAAGACTAGATCAATAGCTGAAGTGAATCAGCAAAATGTCAATATTATGCAAAAAAACTTGGCTTGTTCCTTCTTTTCTTTGTTGTCTTAGAATAAAGTTATTTTCTACCTTTATTACTTGCTAAATTTCCACAGAAAAGTATATGAACAAAAGGATGAAATCTTAGAGATCCTGAGTTTTGTTTATGCAGTGAAGTGATGTACAACTGAATGGATTCTGACATTCTATGTGTCTTCTTTTAATGGACAGTCCCTAAATTTATTTTATATCACCAAATTAGCAACACATATTTCATATTTTCTATAACATAGATTTGTATGTTTGAAAGAGAACTCTTTGGTTTGACATCTGATGATAGGGCTCAGTTCTGGAATTTGTTTACTTACTTTTAGATACATAAACCTATGAATTTATCAAAAGAGAAATTCCCAGGAGGAAAACTCCTTCTACCAATGCAAGGTAGAAATTGCTTTGCAACTTACAATCTTACAGTTGCCCAGGGCATGCAGAATTTAAGGGTCTTGTCCAGGATCACACAGTCTTTTTGACTTCAAGACTGTTTCTTTAATGTCTACACCAATTCATCTCTCTTCTAATTTCTAATGGAGCTAAATATATAGAAGAATCTGTGAGTTTTTATTGTTTAGCAGAAGAGATGAGGTCATCCTGGCTTGAAGTAACTTTTTCCTCCCTAGTAGTTGGGATTTTCACCCTCATATATTTTGCGCAACTCAATTTTCATCTGCTATGCTATATTTTGCATGGGATTATACCCTTCCTGAGGAAATTATAAGTTCATAAGTACAATTAGCTTGAGGAAGAATCCATGGTAGATATAGAAGAAGGCATGTCCATTTCTAGCTGGGTAAATGTACCCTATCTTCCATCATATTTCATTTAACGCTCGTTAAGTTCTGTAAAATATCTTAAGATCCTAGACCGGAACAGGGAAACCTGTGACCTCAAAGCCACATGTGGTCCTCTAGGTCAAGTGAGGCCCTTTAACTGAATTTAAACTTCATAAAACAGATCCCCTTAATAAAATGATTTGTTCCGTAAAACTTGGACTGAATCAAAAGACACCCTAGGGCCTAGAAGGCCACACATGGCCTCTAGGCTGCAGGTTCCCTACCTTTGTGTTAGAACAAAGATCAATTTAAGTAAAAAAGTACAATGCTCACTAAGTTGTTTTTTTTTTAATACATTGATCAGTTGTTTCTAGTGAATAATTGGAAGGAATATTAGGTAGTTCTGCAAGTCACAGCATTCAAATTGGCAAAGATGATAAAAGATAGAAGTAACCATTATTGAAGTTTCTTCAGGAAGACCAATGAACTAATACTTCCCTAGCTGAGCCGTGACTTGATCCCACTGTTGCAGCAAAATTGATTAAACTATTTTTATCCTTTGACCCCAGTGATCTCCCTATACAGCAAAATGATCATATGAAACATGAGAATATTGATGTAGAATTCTAATTAAACATATTGATCCATCTTCACGCTGAAGAATGGATGGTGAAATAGCTCTTTGAGTTAACTTAGAGTTGAGGAACTATGGGTACTTACTTAACTCAAATGGATATTGTATTAGTTTTGCTTAGCTGCTTTTCCTTGTTAGAAGGGAGGGAATCAATGAGGGTGGCATTAATCAGGAAATGAATATGTTGTAAAAATGACAGAGACCAATAAAGCTTTAAAAATAACAATTGGTTAGCCCCTTTAAAAATGAAGAAAAAATAGATGGCTGTGAAGTAGGGGTTCTTAAGCATAGATTTCAGAGAGTCCAAGAATGATGAGAAAATATTTTGATAACTACATTTTGATATGATTACTTTCCTCTTTAATTTTATGTATTTTACTTAATACATATAAAAACATTACTCTGAGAAAGAAAGGCTATACAGGTTTCTACAGATTTCCAAAGGTATACATGATACCAAAAAGGTTAAGAATCTACTTTAAAGGAAGAGAGTTTTTGTTTTTTCTTATTTACCTTAAATTAACAAAATTCAAAGCAAGAATTGCAAATTGAGACCATTTGCTAAGTAAAATTGACAATAGCAAACAAACCTTCAACCAATTCAACTTTCTCATGTTTCTCTAATGTTAAATCCAATTAAGTCTTAGAAAAACATTTTATTATTCAAAAATTGATACCCAGCCTTAGCATTTCATAATAATTGTATGTTTTTTTTAAAGCCTCACGTTAGTTGTTATGTGTATGTGTGTTTTTTTTTAAGTCACTGTGACATATTTTCCACTGGTTATTTTAACACTAGTATTAAACCATAAAAGGTTTTATCAATGCCTACAAACATGAGTCAAAATAGAATCATATTGGGCAGCATAAAGCTTTAGTACATTAAGCTAATGATGATGAAAACTGGCTTATAAAATTTCAAACTGCACTTTGAACAACTATTCTAAAGTGAGGAGCTTGGGAATTAGAGTACCCACACAGTGGGAGAGTACAAATGAACACCCACACAGATGGCTGCTATGAGAACAGAACAACCACCACGCTACAGAATAGAAAGAAGCAAAATGAAGTACCAATTGTAAGTGGTGCTTAACTTTATTAAGCCAAGAGAACACTATTACTGAAAGTCTGAAACTGACAAAGGCAAATTACTTTGTTGTAATCATGATCATGAGCTGTCTTGTAGCTGCCAGTCAAAGGCTTGCCATTCATTTAAATGAAACTGTAGCCTTGAAAATGTTAATTAGATGTTACAGCCAGATGCAATATTGAAGAACCTTTAATTTATAAGTTTCAACCATTTTCCCTGAAACGTTTCTCATATGCTTATAATTGAACAACAGCCGTGGGTTTGAGACGAAGTCAAAGGCTAACATGCTGCACAAATGCCTATGTGGGCTCTGACTGCACGGTTGTTACTGTTTAATGAAACCACTTACGAAGAAGTAGGAGAACTGTTCCCCAGATTTCAAGGGAAACTCAGCCTGACTTCGAGTTAAAGGAATTTTTTTGTTTGTTTGTTTTTTGGTGAGGAAATGATCTTCCTCAGTCAATGATGCCTCCTAAAGCTGTCAACAAAGAGTAGCAGGGTTGGAATTGCCTAAAGCAAAGTCAGTATGACTTGTGATATTCCGGGAAGGTCTTACTTCACCCCACTAATGTACTGTGTGTTGTGAAACATTATGCAGTTCAATAGCCATTTCTTTGGCTTTAGGCTTACTGACTCATTAAAACAAAAATTTAACAGGAGAGGCAACGCTTGAAGCCTTATCAATTCTTTGTTAGGATTGACTTTATTAGATTCTTGGTAGGAGAGAAGATCTAGAGAGAATGAAGTCAAAGGGCTCCGCAGAGAAAAATGAAGACCTACCTAAAATAATTATGTCTCTGAAAGGGGATATTGTTCTCCCAACCCCCTGCCAAAAAAAATAAATACCAATTTTGCCTACTTCAATATTTTGTCTAGGGTTAGCCCGTACATGTAGGATCCATGTCAACATTGTTGCCAGATAAAATGTAACTTCTGTTTACCAATTAATTTAATATCAGCATTCTGAATCTGTGATATCCAATGCTAATACTTCTTGTCAACAATTCAACAAGCATTTATTAAATGATACAAAGACAAGAACAAAACTATCAGTACCCTCAATGAATTTATATTCTTCTGAAGGAAAACAACATAAGATAATAGACTTGGAGGTTTCAGGGACCTTTGAGCCCAACCCCCTGTTAGTTAAGAAAACAGAGGCTTATAGAGGCAAAATGACTTGTGAAGGCTATAAAAGTAATAATTGTTAGGATTCAGCCTCGGTTAGCTCACTCCATCACTCTTTCTCCTGCAACATGTACCCAGAAAAGTATGATCTTCATGCCTAGAATGCCCTATCCCCACATTTCCACTTTAGTTTTCCTGCTTTCCTTTAAGACATCTCAGATTTGATGTTCTTCAGGAACCTTTTCCTAATCCCCTTACCTGCTAATACTCTTCCCTTTCAGATTACTTGGCTTTGAATATGTCTTGTATATACCCAATTATTTACATGCCTTCCCCCATTAGAATGTGAGTTTCTTGAGGGCAGGGACTTGTTTTTTGCTTTTCCTTATATCCCCACAAGGTTTACTATTATGACTGACACATAATAAGCATGTAATGTTTATTAACTCACTGATTAATTAAATATAAAGGGTAAATGAGAGCCAACATGGTGGAAATAGCTAAAGAGCTAGTCAGAGTCAGGAAAGTCTGGGTTCATATCCCATTTCTGATATATTATGGCTTTGTGACCCTAGGTAAATTATTAATCTCTCAGTATTATACACAACTTTCTAAGATTGTAAGTCAGAAGGTACTGACCTTCATCAGGGGAAGACATTACTGCATTGAGGGGTTTCTTTTGCCAATGAAATCACAGGTCCAGGTCTTATCCCTATACAGAGCAAATGTACAGTAATTTTGGGGGTATAGAAAAAAGCACAAACAATTTGAGAAAGCAAAACAGTCTTCCTGTTGGATGTGATGGTTTGTGTGCTATGATTTGTAAAGAAGCTAGGGATTCTATGAGGCAGAGGTAAGGAGAAAGAGCATTACAGATATGGGGGCCAGTTTGTGCAAAGACAGACTAGAGGTACTAGATGGAATATTGCTTACAGGGACCAGCAATATAATGCATGAGCATGAAAAAAGTGAAGTCGGACTAGGATAGGTTGGAGCCAAAGAGTGAAAGGTCTTAAAAACCAGGCAAAGAAGTTTACATTTTGTACTAGAAGCAGTAGGAAGCCATTGAAGTTTCTTGATTGGGAGAGTGACTATGTTTTAGGAATATCAGCTTCATGGAGAATTAATGGCAAAGGGGAGAGATTGGAGTCTAACTAGGAGGCTAATACAATAGTTTAATTGAAAAGTGATAAGGGCCTAAATCAGGGTAGTGGCTGTGTAGGGGGAGAAAAGGTGACAGGTACAAGAGATGTTGTGGAAATAGAATCAATAAGACTTGGAAACTCATTAGATATGTGGAGTGAGGGAGAATGAAGAGTTGAGGATGAGTGTGAGATGGAGAACCTGAATGACTGAAAGGATGGTGGTGTTCTTGGCAAGACAGTGAAGGTTGGAGAAGGCTTAGGACTGGGGGAAAATACCAAGTTCTGATTCATTCTGAATTTGAGATGTTTATTAGATATAAATGTTAAGCAGGCAGTCGATGACTGACAAAAGTTTAGGAATGAGTTGCGGGCTGTGTTTGAAGATTTGGAAGTCAACTTCATAGAGATAACTGAACCCACTGGAGCTGATGACATTACCAAGAAAGAAGGTCAAATCAAGACAACTATGCCCCCTTTAACTCCACCCTCTCTCCAAAAGCCCAAATCCTGAAGCTTGCTATGCCTGGCACAGTAGCATGTCAACATGCTATAGTGCAACAGCATTCAACTAGAGAACTAAGGAAAAGAGGGAACAGAGCCAATAAGAAGCCAACGGAGTTAATTGGATGAAGGAGAAGTGTGACATCAGACCTGTTGCTTTAGAAAGGTCTCTTTCATAGTTGACTGGAGGGTGGATTGGGGTGGGGAGATACAAGGCAGGGAGACCAACCAGAGGGATATTTCAATAGTTCAGCTGTGAGATAAGGGCCTGCACAAACGTGGTGGCAGCTGGAGAGAAGGGTCATATATGAGAGATGTTGCAAAGACAAAATCAACAGGATTGGCAACTGATTGGCATGTGGGGGGTATGAGAGAGTAAGGAGCTGAGGAAGACATGCAGGTTATGAGTCAGGGTGACTAGGAAAATGATGGTGCCCTCAACAGCAATAGGAATGTCTGCACGGGGGAGAATTTCAGAGGAAACATAGGTTTCTTTTTGGACATGTTGAGTTTAAGATGTGTCTATAGGATAGCCAGTTCAAGATGGCCAAAAGACAGTTGGAGATGTGAGACTTGAAGTGAGGAGAAAGGGTTATGGCTGGATATTTTTAAATAGATCTGAGAATCATCTGTATAGTAATAATAATTGAATCCATGGGAGATCACGAGCAAAATAGTGTAGAGGGAGAAGGGAAGAGGAAGACAGCCCTGTGGCAAACTCATGGTTTGCATGATTTGGGTGAGGATCCAGCAAAGGGAACTTTGAGATGGTCAATAAGAACCAGGGAGAATAATATCACAAAAACAAACAAACAAAAACCAAAAAAAACCCAAACAGAACAAAGTCCCAACTAGAGAGAAGAGAGTTAGGATTATAAAATGCTCAGGTGGATGAAATCTTACTCTCTCCATTGGCAGTTTTAGAGTGAGGAAAAAGACCAACTGTGGCCCGCTGCTGAGAGAACGGCCTTGAGACCTTTATTCCTTCCTGATCTTAGGTGAGTTTAGGAGGCAGAACAGACCAGATTACAAGCCACCAGAGTCCAGCAACTAGAGACCACAGGAGTGTCTCCTAGTAGTGACAAGCCAACTCTGGAAAGTGACCCAATTGATCCAGTCTAGCAGTGAATTGAGTCAGCATCTGAAACACTATACCTTGCGAGTCAGGGAATAACTTGACCACTGGGTAGGAGCCACCCAGAAGTGAAATTAGTAGGGGGAATGTTAATTTCGGGTCTTCTCAGGAATAAATATGGTAAAGGAGAGCATGGTAGTGGTTTGAAATGTTGATGTATATTGTTTCTAAATATCCACTTGTGAAAGCTAATTGGTGTTAACTGGTTAATTGATATGGAAGAGATATTAACTGGTCAGTTAGGAAATATTAGCTGCCAATCAATCTTGGGGGGAACAGACTAGATGATGGATTTTGAGGGACAGTTAATCTAAAGAAAATCCCCAGAACGTTCTCATTACTCCCAGGCCCTGAGGCAAGAAGTAACTAGCTGAACTCTTGGGGTCTTGAGTTGCCAGTGTGAATCAGGTTCGGGAAGGTGAGCCTGGGCTTATGTGGTATAGTCAACAGACACATAACCACCAAATCCATAGTTTCATAAATAATTCTTTTCATTCTTTATATATCGCAAAATTTATGTTAGTGAGGCAGTGTGGTATCACAGAAAGAACATTGGCTATTGAGTCAGAGAACCCAAGTTCGAAGTCTACTTTTTGATACCGATAGAGCTTGGGCAAATCACTTAACCTCAATAAAGCTCAGTTTCCTAATCTATAAAATGAAAGGATTGGCCTAGAGGGTCTTTAACATTCTTTCCAGCTCTAGTTCTATGACCCTGTGTTTACAAAGTTTATATTAAGAGAAACAAAAGAAAAAGACCTAAGCTGATATTCAGAGATATGTGCTGTCAGTTTGCCTCCAATTGGTGAAAATTCAATGGACATTGGGTCCTTATTTCTCATCCTTACAGTGTGATATCCACTTTTTGGGAACTGTGGCGACCAAGCCCTGACAAATATAAATGTAAATGCACAGTTTTGTACTCCCTATAGACTCCACGTGTGAAGGATAAGTAAACCTGAAAGCTTGCTAAACAATTGAGTTTGAAAGCATTATGGTGGGTAGGTCCTTGTGATCCAGTACCTAGTATAATTTTTTTGTTGTTGTTGTTGTTATACATAACAGGCCCTTAATAGATGTATGTTGAATAGAAGTCCAAAATAACAGCGTTAACATCTCCTATCAAAATATCAAAATATCTTCTGTGTTGGGTGTATACTTTTTTTTTCTTCCCCAAATAGGCTGATCTTCAAGTAGGCATATGAATGCTTCTATGTAGTATGTATTTCAGGTGTGGAAAAGGCATTAGAAGGAAGAGATTCTTTTCTGTTGGGGATCTGTTTATTTTGCAACTAATAAAGGGAAGGGGGCATTTACTAAGACATTTTGTTTGGGCACTGAAAATTCAAGCTTGTGATTTTGCAGACTGTCCAGATTTTTATTTTGTTTTGTTCTTTTTGGCACAAAAAATGATTCTAGCCTGCCCACGTGAAAAGTATTCATCCCTAACAGGAAATCTTCCCAGAGAAGTTTTCATTATTTAATTCAGTCTCAGAAATAAGTATAAAAAATGTACTGGGCAAAATATATATATATATATATATATATATATATATATACATATATAGTTTATGGCCCCAGAGAGTTTAAAAACAAAAGAAAAAAAATCTCCCCCCCCCCCATTTGGCTACTGAGCATGATGACAATGATGGTTGGTGGTGTGACATTTCCAACATTGGTTTAACTAATTCCTAAGAATTTCTAAAAAGATCTCATTAGGGTCTTATGGCATAAAGTATCATTCTATCACTATTCAAGTCAAAGTTTCATAAAAGAAAGCATAAAACACTATTCTAAAGATCATACTAAAGAACTGTGAAACTTGGGAGAATGAATTTCCTCATAAGCAATATCATTATCTCTTCAAGGTTATTTATTCATTCATTCATTCATCAGAAAAAAGAAACAAACACCATTCATTAAGCTTTTGCTTTGAGCCAGGCACTGTGCTATGTCCTAGAGACAGAAAGGCAATAACGAAGAAATTCCTGGCTTTGAAAAAACTTATATTCTTCGGGGGAGGGGGGTGTGTGCTGCAGAAGAATAGGTACACACGTAAGGAAATGGCAATCATTTACAAAAGAAATATTTGCTAATTTTAAAGTGTAAAGTCTATCTAGTCAACAAGCATCTATTAAGTGACTACTATATTCCAGGCACTGTGCTAAGCACAAAAAATACAAAGAAAGGCAAAACAAACAAGCAAAAAATTAGTTCTCTCCAAGAACTCTCAGTCTGAAGATGGAGATAACATGCAAACACCCACAGTCATATAGGGTATACACAGAGTAAATTGGAGATAACTGCAGGCCTTAGCAACTGGGGGCATTAAGGTAGGCCTCATGGAAGCCTCATGGAAGGATCTAAGTGGTATAGTGAATAAAGCCCTGGACTTGGAGTCTGGAAGACCCCAGGTGAAATCCATTCTCTGATTCTCATTTTGTGACCCTGCCAAGTTATTTAAGATATTTTAGGTTACTTCTGTAAAAAAAAAAAATGGGGGTAATAATAGCACCTATTCACAGGACTGTTGTGAGGGTCAAGTGAGATAAGATATGTAAGTGCTTTGCAAATCTTAATGAGCTACATTAATAATAGCAATTATTATATTGTGCAGGAGGTGTCACTTGAAATAAGCCTTGAAGAAAGCTAGCTATTTTTAATATTACTTATTTTATAATGTTATTAATATTATTTATTATTGATAATATTTAATATTATCCTATTCTGACCTTAATAAATAAAGCAAGCATTTCCATAACATAGTAGAATAGAGAAAAAAAGAGATAATTGTACATAAAAGCTAGGTATTCTAAGATGTGGCATGAAGAGATAGGACATTCTAGTAATTATGGACAATGCACAGACGCGGGCGATGGAATGGTGTATATAAGAGACAGAAGGTTGGCTAGTTGGACTAAAATCTGGGGTGAATAACAACAGCTAATAGGTAACATTTATATAACACTTACTGTGTGTGAAGCACTTTAAAATTATTCTCATTTGATCTTCACAATAATGGTAGGAGGTAGTACTATTATCATACCCATTCTACAGATGAGGAAAGTGAAGCAATCAGAGGTTAAGTGATTTGGCCAAGATCACACAGCTAGTAAATGTCTGAGGCTATCTGTGAGCTCAGGTCTTCCTGACTCCAAGTTCAGGGCTCTATCTATCCACTACAGCACCTTTAGCTGCTCCAGGCTAATAGCATGCAACAATCTCAGGAAGGTTCAAAATGTTGCTCAGTCTTAGGTGTAGTATAAGAGAATGATTTATGACAAAATTCATCAATACCATGTGTAAACAAAACTAGGTCACTTAGACTTTCTTCTTTGGCATAATATCGAAAATAATTGAGTTGGAAAAAAACTATGTATTCTTTCCTTGGTATATGGTGTAAGGTATGAAATGTCTGCTCTTGGGAACATGAGCACGCATTAAAGAAAGACTGGCTACTGTGACCCAATTTGAATACATGTGTATATATGTATGAACATGTACAGGCAGCTAGGTGGCGCAGTATATAGAGCACCAGGCCTGGTGTCAGGAGACTCATCTTCGAGTTCAAATCTGGCCTCATATACTTTCTAGCTGTGTGACCCTGGGCAAGTCACTTAACTCTGCTTGACTCAGTTTCCTCCTCTGTAAAATGAGCTGGAGAAGAGCAAACCACTCTAGTATCTTTGCCAAGAAAACCCCAAATAGGGTCGTGAAGAGTCAGATATTACTAAAAATGACTGAACAGCAACAAAATGCACACATACATATATATGTTGTGAATATATAGTATGCATACGTATATATTGAACACACACACATATTTTGTAATGGTGGTATACACAACCAATTCTATTCCATTCAGTTTAAGTCTTAAACACAAAGTAATTTTGGGAACATTAACACTCGGATGAAATTTTTAAAAAAGCCTTTTTGTAAGAAATGGCTCTTGGTCTGAGCGTTAGAGGGAAACAGGGGTTCCAGGAGGTCAACATGAGAAGGGGGAGCATTTCCAATGCAAAAGACAGTCCATTATGCAAAGTCACAGAGATAGGGGACGTAATATCACATATGGAGAAGAATAAATGGGCTACTTTTCTTAGTCTAAGAAAATACTACATAAAGGATCTAGATAGGAGTAATCTCATGAGTAAAGTTTTACCTGTTTTTAAAAATCAGCTTTTTTAATGCCTTTTTAAAAAAATGTCAGTCATTCAAGGCTCCCTCCTCCAATGATAATAATAATTATAATAATAATAACTGGTATTTATGTTATATTTTAAAGTTAGCAAAACACTTCATAAACATTGCCATTTTATAATCCCTGTGGGAGGTAGCTGCTATTAATTTTACAGAAGAGGAAACCAAGCCTGAGGTTACATAGCTAAATGTTTGAGGCTGGATTGGAAACCAGATCTCCCTGATTTCAAGTCTAGTATTCTATCCACTACACTATCTAAGTACCTCCATAAGGTTTTCATACTTTTAAGGAAAATTCCTTGAGGTGTAATTTTGATAGAATGTTCATTTTGGAAAGTGCTCTGCACATGGTATGTGCTTAATAATCACTAACTTTTATACAATGCTTTAAGATTTGCAAAGTGTTTTACATATCATCCCACTTTATCAAGGTAGATGCTGTTTCTATCCCAGTTTTACAGAAAAAGAAACTAAGGCTGAGAGATTAAAGGACTTGCCCGTGGTCAAATAGCTTTAGGAGTTTGAGGTGGGATTCAAACTCACATCTTCTTGACTCAAAGTCTGGCACTCTATTTAAGTAGGTGGTTAATCAATGCTAGTTGACTGACTAATTGACTAAGTTGACTACCAACAGAAATACTAAGAGACAAACAAGTACAACTCCAGGCACCTTAAAAGTCAATCATTTGAGATTTTCTCTCAGATTTTTATGTCATATGGCTCAGAAAGCAACAGCAAAGCTTTTTCTTCAAAAGTACTAGAATATACTTTAGATGCTTATATGATTGGAGCAGGATGATTAACACAGGAAGTACATTTCATGCTTTCCAGGCAAAATTGTGTGGCATAAACACCAGAGCACAGCACAGATCTTCTCTATACAACTCTTGGCAATAGTTCCCACCACAGTGCAAATTTAACTTTAGAGAATAGCATACAAGTGACTCATGTGCCATAGTGTACTTTTGAAATCAAAGCTCAGGGAAAGAGCCTTAATAGTCTCCCAGAACTGAAACCCAGGAACTCTTGAGTGGCAAAGCCAAATGAGTGCTCCTGGACAAATTGCTTAATCACTCTTCTTTGGTTTCCTTATCTTTAAAATGTAGGTAATATTTCTTCCCAGTCTCACAGAGGTGCCATGAAGACTAATGTTGATGTACTTTTCTGAAGATGAAAATAACATGTTCTTCAAAATATGAATCAGGAGAATAAAAAAAAATAAAAATAGTTACAGTTAATACTCCATATAAAAAGGTAGGAGCAGTCATGCCTTAACCATGTAGTAATTTAAATTGAATAGAAATATGTGTTTGATTCTCTGTGTAACAAAATAAAAATCATGCCTTCATTGTCCTAGCCAGAAATACTTCTATAAAAGTGTAGAAAACTACTTAAGGTAAATATCTTCTCAACAGTCAGTCTATAAACATTCCTCACTCCCCCCTTAAAATGTTGTTGCACTTTCTCAACAACAGTCAATTGTTTGTTTTCTACTTGAGGGAACCCTGATTCGGTCTTTCGAAAAAACGCATTAAGTCAGAAGGATGGAGAGCCAGTCACATTCTCAGGCCTTGTTAGTTCTTGAGTGCTGTCATGTCTCTATATAAAGCTATAGAAAGGGAACATTAGCCTTTTAAAGGAGTCATATTTCAAGGATCAGGTGGGAAAGACAAGTGTTGGGTGCACCTCCCTGCACTGCTGTTCATCCTCGACACTTCGCTCAATGTGAGAATGTTTAATAATTCCAACCCAGCCTGCAGATAAGAATCTCTGGTGTCACATCACAACTGACAGTGCTGGTGTGAGATTTGCAGTAAAACAATATTCCAGCTGTAGTTTTCATTTACAGAAATAAAGCAGCCGAAGAGGAAGAGGGGCCAAAGGAAGATAAACATTTTAGTCCTAGAGCAGCGCAGGGCCCCTCAATTATAGTAACTCCTCTCAAGCAAGAAGGTGAAATCGAATAATTAAGCATTATCTTTAGGAGAGCTTTAAAACAAAATCCATTTCCACATTTACATTTTGCTTTACCTGGTGGATGTTTGGCTTCAGGGGGCCACCTATCTAGAGAGCTCACCAAATATAAATAAGCTATTTCTCAAATAAAGTCTATGGCAACCATAGGACAGGAGGCCTTATTTTTCGCCCATTAATCACTAGAAACTTCACACGCCAAGAAAGTCTCAGGGGATATTTCTGGCTGGGAAAAAGATCCTCCCTCCTCAGTTCTAATCAGTCCATCCCATCTGTAATGGCTTTAGAAAATTGTTAATGACATAAAGTGACAGTCGAAGGGCTTTTTGGTACGTCAGTATAGAGTTACTAGGAGCTCCCTAACAAACTACTACATACAGGCCTCAAAGCTTCTGGAAAATGATCTGGATTACGAAGGAATAAATTTGATATGTTAGCAATCACAACCGGGAACTGAAAAGAAAGCCTTCCTTAATACGGCTGTCTCAGGCTATAATGGGAAATAGGAAGATAAATCTGGCTTGGAGACAAACCCACATAAGACTGCTGGGAGCCCTGAGAATATAGGTCTGAGTTTGGAGATGTGTAAAATATGCAACGGCCTGAATAAGAAGCTAAGCATATGAGATCAAACAAACCCCTTTTTAGAGCTGGCATGCCGTTTTGAATGGAGCTTTAATGCTAAAGAATACTATTCCACTTGCATATGAAGATGTGGGATAATATCACAGTAAGTACCTGTGTTTTCATATGGCAGTCTAATAAGGAAATCCCCTATTCAACTACAAACATAAACCAAACAAAACCCATGTTTGATTACCCCTCATAAACTGCAAACCCTTGCTCCCCAAACGCTAAAATATTGTTTTTCCTCCAGTTCCATTGCCTGGCTTTGGAGTCATGGAGATACTGTAGAGTGATATGAGAACGACTGCAATTTCAAGTATATTTTTAAAACAGCAATATAATATCACAAGGTATAATACCATTCCTGGTATTATATAAAGGCTCCGCACTAGGATTGATAAATACATGCATATCTGTGAATTTGAATCAGTTAAAAATAGATGGATAATAGATATGTAAATGGAAATTTGGAGGATTTTGTAAAAAGGCTAATTTTATTCTGATGCAGTAAAACATTTTCTTTCGTGTGATTTTTTCAATTTCTAGAACATTCACCTCATTAGGGTGTCACAGAAAGTGACAATATAAACAGTCACTTTCCCACACATCTCCTGTAGGTTGTGCTAAGGGCTATAAAAATACTACCTTCTGACAATTTCACAGATCCAGCAAGATTAGGTCAAAAGATTGTTACCTAGAAGAGTTTTTTCTGCTGAAAGTACCCTGATGACATGTGTCCCAAGTACCAGGGTGACTAGTTATGGTGACAAGTGGGTTCTTGGTTCCATTACAAAACAATGTCCCAAGAATGAGGGTGATCAAACACGTTTTGAAGGGCGTGTTGACAGCATCTCCTCTGGAAACCCATAACAATGGTGGTTGGGAATAGTTTAACTGGAACTCACTTGGAAATCTCCATACTGACACTTAATGAAAACATCCTCTTGACTTTATGATTCTAAATGGCCAACACTGTCACTTTCAATTGAATGACTAGTTAGGAAAAGCCAACTAGGCGATGACATGTCAGGAACCAGGCAGGATCTGCTATCACATCTGGTACAAGGGTGGGATGAAAAGGAAGTCAGAAAGAGGATGGCTCCTTAAAGATCAGCACACAGCGAGTCTCATGAAGCTATCAATCGACATTCATTCATTCATTAAGAATCTGCTATGTGTCAGCTGTAGGTACTGGGGATACAAAGATAAGAATGAAACAGTCCCTTGACCTCAAGAAGCTTATGTTCTCTTGAGAGGGACATGTATACATATAAACAAACACACATATGAGGTGACTTGGGGGTGTACTAACAGTTGCGGGGGGAAGGTTCAGGAAAGACCTCCTATAGGAGGTGGCATATGAGCTATACTTTGATGAGACTAGGGATTCTTAGAGGCAGAAGTGAGGAGGGTATGTATTCCAGGCATGAGAATAGTCTGTGAAACAATATAGAGGCAGGTACATCTGCATTTGTTTTCTGCCCTTGTAAAATTATATAACTTTTTTTGTTAATCTTAAACATATAAGCTTCTAACCTTAAACATATAAGTGTGGCACTGTGCACTTCTGAGTCAGGAACATCTAGGTTCAAATCTCACATCATCATCATCATCATCATCATCATAACTAATGTTTATATAGTGTCTAATACGTGCCAGGCATTGTGCTAAATTTTTTACAAATATTATCTCATTTGATTCTTACAACAATCTGGGAGGTGGGTGCTATTATCCATTCCCATTTTGCAGATGAGAAAACTGAGGCAAACAGAGTTTAATTGACTTACCTAGGGTCACTAAGCTAGTAAGTGTCTGAGGCCAAATTTGAATTCAGGTCTTCCTGACTCCAAGCCCTGCACCACCTAGTTGCTTCATCCTGGCTCTCTGAGACTGGGCAAGCCTCTTGACCTTTCAGTATGCCTGAGGCTGCTCTCTAATACCACTGAGCTTAGACATCTCTCAGCCACTGAGGAGTCAAATGTCCTTGCACTTATGCTTCACTGGGCATCATAGGGCTGCCATTCAGGAAAGCTGCCCCAGGTTTAAGGCATAAGGGTAGTACCTATAAATTGTAGAGCTGTTGCTCATCTGCATTGGGAGGAGGAATTTCCTTGTCACTGGTCCCATAAACCAATTAAATCATAAGCATGGATGGTCTACCTACATATATTGAAGATAGTCTTTCAAAGTAGGGCCAGGAATGGCTAGAATGACGAACATAAGATTATCTTTTTTAAAAATATCTCTCAGAAAAGTTATAGATGGGATCACAGATTTACAGCTGGAAGAGATGTTAGAGTTCATCTAGTCCAATTATTTCATTTTGTACCTGAGGAAAGTGAGGCCCAAAGAGTTTAAGTAAAGTTCCTAATATCACACAAGTATTAAATCTGTTGCTGTTCTGTCATGTCTGTCTCTCGGTAACCCAGTGGGTCACAGCACATCAAGGCTGTCCATGCAAATTCTTGGCAAAGATCCTGCAGAAGTTTGCCATTTCATTCTCCAATTTACTTTAGGGATGACGAACTGAGGCAAACAGGGTTAAGTGAATTGCCCAGGGTCGAGCTTGCCCAGCAACTAAGTGTCTGAGGCCAGATTTGAACTCAGGAAAATGAGTCAGAAAGACTGGAGCCTGGTGCTCTGTGCACTATGGTGCCGCCTTGCTGCCTCACAGCAAATTTAAAGCTAAGTTCAGCACCGCAGGTTCAGAGCTCTTTCCACTACGCTGTAAGTACTCCAAGTGCAGTCAATTCCTTACAGTCATCTTTCTAACGGGAAAACAACAACAAAGATTTAAATTTAATTTTATAAACCATTGTTTGTGAAGGTTTAAGAGAGAAACAGCAGAACTATAGAATCTGCCTCTAGCTTCAAGCTTCTGTGATCTCTTTGTTCATTAAATTATATTTTATAGTCATAGCATTACAATGTTCCCTTCCAGGCTTCATTTCTCTTTCCCTTTAAGAATCTCTCCATTAACTCTCATACTGTCACAACCTTGAAGTTGACAAATCATATTAAACTGAGGTGACATTTTTTAAATGCTAAAATTAAATTGAAAGTGAATATAGCATACATCTAAAAATCAGATTAGTATGTAGTGACTATATATTTGTAGAGAAAGCATTATAATATCAAGGCACAAAACTCATAAGAAGACATTCTCTGCTCTCATGATTTATGCTATAAAAACCAGAGGCACTTCAATTAGCTCAAGGAGTGTTTGCTACACATGACTGTGGCTGGGGAGAATTCACCATCCTGCATCCAGTATCCTTAAGAGCTGATTCAATATGAGTGTGGATTGTGGAATTTTCATTGCTTCACTCTTCTTCTAAAGCAATGTGACCTGAATTCATCAAAACTGCCACATCCTGGCTATAACTATGTCCAACAGTTTCCTTTCCTTCTTATAGTCTGGCTTGCAACAGTAAGAACTACCAAGGAATTATTGGTACTAATCCCCTCTATATAAGTAAGCTTTGTTTCTTATAATCACAATAAATTAGGTGCGTACTCTTCTTTCAAACAACCAGGATGCCATTTATTGTATTTTACTAATGCCAGTGGCCAGGGTGTCATCTTAATGTATATTTTAGGAACCAATTTTCATGATGGAAGACTGACATTTTCAAAATGTTCCACTCAGTGCAGGGCTCAATAAATATTGTTTGCCAGTTTGATATGGTGCTCTGTAATTTGAATTTGATTCTTTTCTTCTGGACCATTCTCTTTCCTCCCACCACAGAAGTCACTAGACTGAGAATGTGACTGATTCTCCATCCTTCTGACTTACTGTGTTTTTTCAAAAGCAGACCAAATCAGGGTTCCCTCGAGTAGAAAACAAACAATTGACTGTTGTTGAGAAAGTGCAACATTTTAAAGGGGAAGGGCGGTGTTGACAGACAGACTAGTGAGAAGATATTTACGTTAAGTAGTTTTCTACACTTTTTATAGAGATATTTCTGGCTAGCATGATGAAAGCATGATTTTTATTTTGTTATATAGAGAATCAAATATACGTTTCTATTTGATTTAAATTATTACATGGTTAAGGCATGATTGCTCCTACCTTTTTATATGAAGTATTAACTGTAATTATTTTTATTTTTCACTCTTTTACAGAGTGAATAGATACAGAGAGTAGGAATGTGGGGGAGAGGAGCTGGCTATGGCAGAGTGGAGGGTGAAACAAGGAAGAAAAGTGGGAAGAAATATGGGAAGATGATTATTGGGAGAGAAGGGACATGGGGATGGACATTGGAGGAAAAGGACTCTGGAAGAATCATCAGAACTTGAGGAAATTGGAGGGTTCAGGGTTGTGAGAGGAGAGAGTGAGCAGAAATCTGTCTTGTGGAATCTACTTTTGTTGATAGATAACTATTGATAACATTACTCATAAAAAGTCCAGGTAAGTAGATAATCAGATATTGGAAAGGGCCTTAGAGACCATTCGAATCCAACATCTATCTAGGTTATAAATATTGTCTACAACATCCCTGAGAAAGAAACATCTAGCCTCTTCCAAAACATCATGGATAGCGGACAACTCACTATTGCCTTGAGGCAACAGCTCTATAAGAAACAACAAATGTTACAAATACAGGAAAACACAAAAAGATGTGTGTGAATTGATGTAGTGAAGTAAGCAGAGCCAAGAAACAGCAATCACATAGATTACAACAATGAAAATGGAAATAACAACAGCCAGAGAACAATTGAAAGTAGAAGCTGCGGAATTAAAAAATACACAAATAAAATAAAAACAAGCACGGACCCAGAGAAGATATGAGAAGACACCTTCCCCACTCTCTCCTTTGGACTACATGCCATCACACCCATAGTTACATTATCATCAGGAAACTCATCTTGTGAAACTGCACTAGCCTTGGTACTTATACGTCATCAGTACCCTCTGCTCTCCTCTGATTGGAAGACTGGAGGGCAGAGCAAAGAACTCCTCCCAAAGCCTCCACTTAAAGGGGGCTCCTAGGCCAGCCATCTTTTCATTGCTCACTCAGCCACACTCCTACAGACTGGACTCCATCATGCTGGGCACCAGATACTTCCTTTCCATTGTTCTACTACCCTCTCTCCCTTTTCAGGTTACTTTTGTGTTGTCTTCTCCATTGAATTGTGAGCTCTTTGAGGGCAGGGATTGGCTTTCTTTTAAAAATTCATAAATCCCCAGAACTTAGCTGAGTACCTGGCACAAAATAGATGCTTAATGTCTATTGATTGGCTTTACAGAGATGGGAGAGCTATAGCATTCGAAAGTTGTTTCAGAACATTGCATATGTGTTTAGGCTTTCCCAATGTATTAACTATTTTCAAGAAATTCTTATGCTCTTTTTTTCTTGTTCTCCCCCCTCCTCCCTTTAAAACATGTCACATGGGAGAACTCTTTGGGACAGGGGAAGGGAGGAGGAATACTGGAAGAAATTTGGACATTATAAAAACAAAAAATATCAATAAAATTTAGTTTCTGAAATATTCTTTTATGAGTCTGAGGGCAGAGGAAGGGGCCAAGGTAAGGAAAGTGAGGGGAGGATTCCTCAACTGTACTTATGTGGGCCAGGAGGAAGATGGGATTGATTATTTGAAGGGGAGAACAAATATCAGTTCTTCTAATCCAGACCTTCCCCTCATAACAATCATACAGAAGAACTAAAACAGTTGTATTTTAAGTGTGAAAGTGTATTTAAAACCTCTTTTTTAGAAAAAAAAATGAAAATATTAATAAAATTCCCTCTAAAGCCCTTTCTCAAATCCTTGAAAAAAACCCTTAGAAAGGTAAAGACAAAAAAAACCCTTTTCTTCAGGAATATTGATTAAGGTTGGAACCTTAAGGCAGAGTCTGATTTCATTAATATGAGTGCTCTCTCCACTATGCAACCTATCCATAGTTTCATGTGACTTTTGTCCATGTCTTCCCATAAATCATCAGTGTAGTAGGTGGATAAAGGGTTCATCTAATATGATGAGGTTCTTGTCCTAGATCTCTTCACATTCCAAGCCAATGAAGTTTACAAGCTTGTCACTAGTAATCCCTCATTCTCACTAACTGACAGATTCATTTCTTTTTCCTAGCACATGTTTCTTGGGTAATCTCTTTATGCCATTTTTGCTACAATATTCTTCCTTGGTAAAAATGTTTTGGCCTAACATGCAGCTCTCCACGGCCCTTTTCATGGCCTTAAGCTTTAATTATTCAAAGTCCATGGTATTCTATCATATATAACTATACAATATCATAGGAAGAATGTTGATATTTAGCTGAGAAGGGATGCTCTTTCAAGAAGAAGTTTTGAGTCATTAAAAAAAATCCTTTTCCCAAAGACAACCCAGCTCACTTTCCTCCTTTTCAGTTCTGGGGCCAATTCATTATCTAGTCTCATTGTCTTTCGGAGATATACTGCTTTACTAGTTCTATGAGTTTTCTTTGTAAGGTACACTGTCCTTCTAAGAAAAATGAAAAGTTTGGTTCAGAAAGTGAGAAAAAAATTTTGTGTGAAAGGTTTATATTGACTGTCAAAGGATATAAGACATTGTCACTTTTAGAGATTAAGATTTTGATCCCTGAAAGAATTATGGGAAAAAAACACTTTATTGTAATAAAATGTGCTAATTTATATGAAGATGAGGCCAATTTTTTTTTGGTGGAGGGGTTTGTGTATTAAACATGTATTACAAAATTAATGGGTCCATGTGAGGTATACTGCTTTAACAATGAATATTTAGAATAATTAGATGACAACATTCATCTTTTCATAAGTACTATTACTTAAAGCAGGGAACAGAACAGAGTAAAGGTGTTGAGGTTTAGGGGTTCTGGGACCCCAAAATCACAACACACAGGTCCTGCCCAAAAGAATTAGACCCAAGCCTTCTTTCAGCCAAAGACAAGGTTTATTAGAACAGCAATCATATTGGGCAGACTCTTAAGGAATCTGAAGATTACTGAGCTATTGGCTAGATTTTAAGAATCTGAGCATTTTAATAAAGACAAGATGGACCTTATATACAGAAAGACTGTGGGAGGGATCTAGGAGTAGTCAAATAGTCTGCTGGGATTTTAAGATAATAGAATGCCAGAGACCAGGACCCTGTGGCTAAGGAGGAATGGAGCCTAGGTAGGATTAAGGGTGGGAAATGGCCTGGGGCCATAGGGAGGTAAGACAATGGAGGGTTAGGCTAGGTTAAGGGTAACAGAGAATTGGGAGATTGGGTGTAGTCACAATGAAAGGCCAGTTGATGGGATTATAGGCTCAGGCAAACACCAGAGATTTGGCCAGGCGGGAGAGTCCAAGGTTTTTCCTTTTTAGGGTCCAGATCCCATCCCCATCAGAAACAATGATTTGAATTTGGATTATTATTGTAGCCCACATGACCCCGAATTACGATTCAGTGACAGTTAAAGAGTGAATTCCCACATTTATCCACCAGGTTATTCACAACACCGCTCAATATTAGTAACACTATTTGTCAGATTTTCCAGGAAAATAGTTTACATCCAGATAGCTCCTCTGCTGCTTGCAGGCCCTCAATACTTGACCAGTCCATTTCTGGCCTCAAGAAGTTTTCATGATTTTCTACTGTTTTTAGGATCAATTACAAAGTTCACTCTTTGGCAATGAAAGATCTTCCCAATTTGGTTCAACTTGACCTTTCCAGGCTCATTACACATTGTTTTTCCTCACAGGCTAAGTGTTTCAACTGCCCTTGGTATGGCCTGTATGAGATATCCCAGCTTTGTCCTCGTGGACTGAAATTTTCTCCTACCTCACCTCCACGCCTCTTGAATTCTCAGTACCATTCAAGCTTCAGCCCAACTGCTTTTTCCTTCAAGAAGTCTTTCCTGATCTCCCCAGTTGTGGGAGCTACCCCAAATTAGTATTTTGTATATATCTATATATACTTAATGGGGCAGCTATTTGGCATAGGATATAGAGTGCTGTACCTGAAGTTAGAAAGACTCATTCCTGATTCAGATCTGGTCTCAGATACTTATTAGCTGTGGGACCCTGGGCAAGTCACTTAGTCCTGAAGTCATGGTCCTTTTAGAGAACTAAGGACAAACAACAAACATTGCTGAAACCTGGGGTTTACAGCTCTAATTCTTTAAGGACCATGATTTAATTAATCCCAGATCACTCTGGTTCTTAAAGATTGGCCAATAATGGCTCAGAGTAAAGGTAAACAGCAGTTGTTTTGATTTGGCCAGAAAGCCTAAGGGGGTCTTCCCCTACCAGATTGTTTTTTTTTTTTTTGGACTAGGTGAAAGAGAAGGAAGAACAAACAATAACAAGAAATTGCAGAGAAGATGCAGGCTTTTATTGTGAGAGGGAAATTTCCTCACCTTGGAGTTTCCTATACCAAGGAACTCAATACTTATCCTAAAAATGATTACTCTCATTAATATAAAAAGGTTCACTGACTTATGTCCCATTATTATTATCTTGTGTATCTTCGAATAAAGTATCTAAAGAATTCACATGGTAGGATAATTACATAAATCAAATAAACTGAATAATTAATGACTAAAACAATTGTTATTTGCAAGTCTGACCTATCTGCCAGGACATACATTGTTGTTCTCTTAGTAAACCATTTTAATCAAATTGTTCTCACTAAAAAATTTAATATTTTACAGAGAATAAAAAAGTCTTTACTACCACTTATAAAATAATGTAAAATTATTTATTTCAAGTTTTTTTAATGGGTATTTTTGAGTATGCTTCATAATGTAACAGTAATACATACAAATAATTTATAAATTACCCCCACTGTTGTTTTTTTTTTAACTGTTAGGGGAGCATTGTCAAAATAGTTAGAACATTGGCCTAGAGTACTGAATTTCAGTGACTTGCCCAGGGTCACATCACTTAAGCATGAGTCAGATGACTTTCAGTTCTAAGCCAAGCTGACTCTTAATGGTTCTTTACAGAGTTTAAATCTGCCTTCTGGAAGTTTATGGCCATTACTTCTAGTCTCCCCACCACCCAAGCAATAGAGGGTTAAAAAAATGTGCTTCCAAATCCAAATTTACTATTTCTGGTGTTTCAAAGATAGTGACTGAGATGTCTAGTCTAGGAAGCCCAGTGGAAAGAGCAATAAACTCTTGGAATCAGCAAGCCCTCAGCTCAAATGCTGCCTTAGACACACTTATTGGCTGATCACCCTGGAAAAGCATTTAACTTTTCTCAGTTTCCTCACCTGTATAGTAGGGATAATAATAACACCTACCTTCCAGAGATGTAAAGATTTGAAGAAATAAGGTGTAAAGTGGAGATGTAGATGCTAGCTCATTATTCATTATTATGAATACTTGGTCCCATCCCATGGCATTTGGGAGTGACAGGAAAAAAGGAGTATAATATTGACGGGTCATTCATGCACTCACCTTCCTCATCTTGCCATTGGAGAGAAGATCAGAGACGCCTTTGGAAGTGTTGTTCCAAATCCTGAGTTCTAGATCAACCTGGGACAGGAGGCAGTGGTTCCGCAGCCAAGGCACCCCCTGGGACATGTGGCTTGGAAGGCCCTGTAGCCACAGCATGTCCTGGGACACGTGGTGTGGAGGGATCCTGGGACTGCTGGAAAAAACCAAACCAAACCAAAAAAAACCCCAAAACACGTTCAGGCACCAGCCTGAAATCCCAGTCTTGGGCTCATGGCCCTGCCTTTGGTTCAGCCCCTTCTGTAGGCAACACCCTGGGTACACTCACAGGGGCCTAAATTTCATGCAGGTGCTGTCCTAGGGTTTCCTCTGCTTCCCTTTCCTCTCCCACTGCCACTCCCACCTCAAGCTCTGGCAGTGAAGGCAGCAGCTGTGGCTTCTGCTGCAGAGGAGGACACTCATGTGAACAAACCCCAGCTGCTCAACCCGAGGGAGTTGAGAGTGGAGACAGGCCCCGTGGAGCTGAGCTTGTAACTGTCAAGGTGGATAACCAGCTGTCTCAGCTCCCAATCCGGACCTTCTCCCCGTGGGCTAAATTAAACTGCCTCAACACTTTCACCGCCTTCACATTCACATTCATAGCACACCTTTGCATCACCTAATACAAGGACAATTGGCTGGCTTAATTAGGTGTATTCAAACATTCCCTTACCCCATACAGCACGTCTTCTGCAAATAAACTAACATTCCCTTGGTTGTGCAGACATTCATAATTATTATTTTGCTTTATTCTGCATATTTAATTTTTATCTTAATAATTTTTTGTGCCCATGATGAACAAGATCCTCCTAAGCAATCTCAGGGCTTCCTGAGGAACAGGCTAGCAAGTATGGAGTTAGAGCCAGGTATTCCTGATTCCCGGCCCAGGGCTCTATCCACTGGGCTATCTAATGTAGCGCTTTATGATTTGAAAAGCATTTTGCATATATTATTTAATTTGATCCTCATAATAAACATATGAGGTAGAGGCTATGACCACCCACATTTTACAGATGAAGAAACTAAGGCTAAGAGAAGCGTCTTGTCCAGGATTCACAGTAAATTTCTGAGTCAGATTTCAAACTCAAGTCTTCTCAATTCCAAGGATAGCACTCTATCCATTGTATGCCTTAAAAGCATATAGTACTTACTCTGACCTCAATAGGAGAAAATACTCTGTGTTTCTAAAGAGTCAAGAGGTCTGACTTTTAAAGGAATCTCATCTTCCCAGGAGCCTATACAGCCAGTCTTATAGTAATACTCTAACTTGTTCCCCCTCTACAAAGTCGAAGGAGAATGAGGTTGGTAAGAGATGATTCTCATTCCCTTCTGCCTACACAGTTTACAAAACTCAAAGTGCCAATGAAGGGTAAAACTCTTCCTTATCCTGTATATATTCCTCAATGCTCCTCGCTTGGTCCAAGAACTTGTTGGTTTGGTCTAGGAAATTCAAGATCCAGGAAATCTATCTATCTATCTTTCTTTCTTTCTTTCTTTCTTTCTTTCTTTCTTTCTTTCTTTCTTTCTTTCTTTCTTTCTTTCTTTCTTTCTTTCTTTCTTTCTTTCTTCTTCCTCTTCCTCCTCCTCTTCTTCTTCCTCTTCCTCCTCTTCTTCCTCTTCTTCCTCTTCCTCTTCCTACTCTTCTTCCTCCTCCTCCTCTTCTTCTTCTTCTTCCTCTTCTTCTTCCTCTTCTTCTTCTTCTTCTTCTTCTTCTTCTTCTTTCTCTTCCTCCTCTTCTTCCTCCTCTTCCTACCTCCTCTTTCTTCCTCCTCTTCCTTTCTCTTTTTCTTCTTCTCATCCTCATCCTTCTTCTCCTCCCTCTTTTTCTCCTCTTTCTTCTTCTCTCTCCTCGGTGCTTATTTCTAGAAACCCCTTTACCTCGGGTTGTAGGGAGGATCAAATGGGATAATGTATTTAAAGCATTTTGCAAACTTTAAAGTTATTAATATTAACTATTATTATATATAATATATATAATTATATACATATATAATTATATATATATAATTATATATATATAATTATATATATATATAATATAATATATACTATTCATAATCACAATGACTTTAATAATTCATCTGAGCACATTGAAGCAATTAGAGTAAAGTAAGTGCTCCCTTGGGCAGCTAGATGGTGCAATAGATAGCATCTGGCCTGGAGTCAGGAAAACCTGAGTTTAAATCCTGCCTCAAACACTTACTAGCTGTGTGATCCTGAACAAGTCACTTAACCTTGTTTACCTCAGTTTCCTCATCTGTAAAATGAGCTGGAGAAGTAAATGGAAAACCACTCCAGTATCATTGCCAAGAAAATTCCAAATGGGGTCATGAAGAGCTGGACAATACTGAATAACAACAGCCACAAGAAAGCACTTCCTTATCATTTCACTTATATTGAATTTCAATTCCTTCTGAACCATTTCCCCCAATTCTTCCCAGTCTGCACACCATTCCTTTAAAGGAAGCAAGAGAAGAAACATCAGGATTAACTAGTTTCCCCTTTTCTCTTCTACATGATTATATTCTTACCTACCCAGTGCAAATAGCTTCTCCCTGCTTTGATCTTCTTGTCTCCTTCAAGGCTGTTCCTTCCCCCGCCCCCACCTCCTTTAATCTTTTATATGTACTTCATTCCAAGGGAAATGTTTTATTTTAGTTTACCTTTATGGCAAGATTCATTTTATTCTGTACCATTAGTGCTCCTGACAATATCCTTATAGTATTATGTCCTTCTTTTGTATTTCCTTCTTTTCTTACTTTCTTCTTTTGTATGTATCCTTTTTAAAGCTTGAGTACATTGATAAACTGCACAATTAGCCACACTAGTCTCTCTGGGCAACTTCTCCTTTTTTTCCATCTAGGGATTTCAAACCTAAAATTTGTCAGAGAGGGAGGTCCTTCCACTAGTCCATTGGTAACGTCCATTTCAGAATCTTTTGCCTTGGGATACTACTTATTCTACTTTATTTGTTCCCTGAAATATTTTCTGTTAATCTTCATTTACTTTTGTTCGTGGCCTAAAAAAAACAAACAACTATAGAGGCAACTGAATTTGATATTTGTCATTTCACATCAGAATATTTTTCTATGACACAAAAAAGCTTGTGAAGTTTTTTTTTTATGTTTGTTCATATGTATACCTAATTTCTGTCATCTAATGAGATAAATAAAAGTCTTAATTTTAGGGAGCTAGCTTCTACATTCAAACAAATTTCTTAAATCAGACCCTAATAATCTACAAGATTTAGCAACTCTTGTTTAGAGAGAAGCTTGATCAATGAGACTAAGTAGTGGTCAATTCTGATTCTATTGTTCTTTCTGTTTACATTGTCATGATTAATATGCTGCTTTCTGGTTTTACTTACTGCACTTAGCATCAGTTGATTAAAGTCTTCCAGTACAGGCCTACATCCTTTAGATTCACCACTTTTTACACGGTGATATTACAGTGCCATTTAATTTAGCTATTTCCCAACCAGTAGTAATCTAATTTGTTTCTAGATCTCTACTATTACAAAAAGTGTAGTCAACAACTTTCTTACCCTCTAATTACTTCAGTGAGGGACTTTCAGTCTACATGTGTATAGTTATGCCACCCCAAACATAATTCATGCAGAAAATATAAAATTTGATCTCAATTAAAGATGACCACATTGCCCCCACCCATCACAATTGCTCTGGCAATTCTAAGATATTAATCTAAATACTCGGTTTAGTTCTAATATATAGAATACTTAAAGTTTTATTGAAAGGCAGCAGGGAAAAATGCTGTCTAATAGAGTGCTGGACCAGAAGACTTGGATTCAAATTCCTTTTTAGATACTTACTAGCAGTGTGATTATAGATAAGCCACTTAATGTGTCCACGACTCAGTTTTCTCATCTGAAAACTGAGGGGGTGAGACTAAATTTCTCAAAGTTCCCTCTCTTATCTAAAATGATGCTCCTTTTATTCTATGATCTGCAAAGTGGGGATAATAATAACTGTACTGACCACTTCAAATGGCTTTTGTGAGGAAATCACCTTACAAAAACCACATGTCAGTAAAGTATTTTATATCAGTAAATTGATACATTCCTATTATACATTTATATGTACATATGTGTATGTCTATATATATATATATATATATATTATGTGTATCTATATAGATATATATGCATCTATGAAAAAATGGTGTTTTATGTGGTTTGGTTTACTATGTCATATCAAAACCATTTTAAACTGTCATTTATTATTATGTTGGAAATGGCTTACTTTAATCCCCCTTTAGATATTCCCAGTCTTTTATCCAAGAATTCCTACAGTTCTAGATCTAACACCATTTTCCCTGGTGTTCCATTATGAGAACTTTTTGTGGTCACCGTCTATTTCAAACTTTCTATCATTCACAGTATCTACAGAAACAAAGACTTTCGGATAAATTATTGAAATAGTGTACATACTTTACTGGGTGTCACTACCGAATCCCTCAGTAATGATGTAGTACAGAAAGAGAATGTCCATATTCAAAACAAAAGAACCAAGAAATGCTCCCAGCTGCCAAGAAAACAAGATGTCAAGTGTCTTAGTTTTCTCTCTGACTCTTATTTAGCTTCAGAGATACTACACTTTTCTCTGTCATCTTCTTACTCCTATATATGAGAAATCCTCAAATTTCTATCCTTAGTAATTTTCTTTTTCCATACACTCGTTCATTTGATAATTACATTTACTCCCTCTGGTTCAATTATGAGAGATATTAAGATGAGTTCTGCATCTGTACCTTTAGTGCTTATAGCTATTTTAAGCTCCAGACCTACATCTCTAGTTGTCTTATTGAACATATCTACCTAGATGTCCTACAATCACCTAAAACTCATTCTCTGAGAAAACTAGAACCCAAACCAATATTAACTGAATATACTGTGTTTTGAATGTCACGTTAAAGAAATTAGATTTTAACCTATAGACGAAAGAGTCATTAGTGAACCAAACAAAGCGACATTTTAGGTAAGTTCAATTCAGTTGAAACTATTGCTTTTCCTCATATTGTCCTCCCTCTTTTCCCTACTTCTTTTCCATACTTATTTCTCTGTTAAGTTTGAAATATTTCTACAGCAGATTGTGTGTGTACATATTCAACCCTTCTTTATCCATTTTGGATAATAGTGAAGCTCATCAGATGTCCACTCTCCTCACTTTTTCCTCCAACACTCTTATTCTTAAGTACCACAGTAATAAGAAACAGCAGGTTCTATCCCGTTCTTATTCATTTACATGCTAATGTATTCCTTTTACCCTTCCTTCTCTTTCCCCTCTTAAAACCCTCTTAATAAAACCAATCCACTCCCAAATCCTTTGTTTTTCTTATTTAAATGACTCAATACATTATAAAGACATTAAGATTCTGAAGGGACTATTGTTTCTTTTCCCCATGTTCGAATTTTAGCACTGCGTTATCATATAGCTCCTTCCCGATTGCTCAAATAAATATATTATTCTTAGATTCTCTGGACTCCTGTTTATATTTCAGATGCCTACTCTGGTATCAAATCAAATCAAATCAAATATCTCTATTTCAATTAAAGCTCTATTTTCTCCTCCCCTTCCTCTAGAGTTGTGCGGAGATTTTCAGAGTATGCTGTTCTTGGTTTCAAAACTCTCTCTTCTGGTTTTTGTAATATTGCATTCAAACATCTCTCATTTAAAGTAGAAGCTGAAAGGTCTTGTGTGATACTGACTATAATCCCTTAGTACTTAAACTTCTTTTTATATGTTTGCTATATTTTTTCTTTGAACTGAAAGCTCTTTATTTTAGCTATAACATTTCTGAGACCTTTGCTTTGGGGGCTCCTTTCTAGAGGTTATCAGTGGATTCTTTTTATCTTTACTTTGACTTCTGGTTCTAATATAACTGGGCAGTTTTCATGTAGTGAAATATAGTGTCAGGGTTTTAAAATGTTTAAATCATGCTTCTTGGGGAATCCAATGATTTTTAAATTATCTATACTTGACCTATTTTTCAGAAACGTTTCTGAGATATCTTAAATTTTCTTCATTTTTTCAATGGTTTATTCTAATGTTTACTGCTATCTTACATACATTATACATTCTTGTGTGTGTGTGTGTGCGCGTGTGTGTTCTAATCTGATTTTCAGAGTCCACTTCTTGGGTAACACTTATTGCTTTCTATTCTAAGGTACTTATTCTTCTAGTTCTTTCCTCTGAGAATTTATTTAATTTGTTTTAATCTCTTGCTTTACTTTTTCTGGTTATTCTTGTAATTCTTGTGAAAAATCCATTTTTCTTTTAAGTCTACACACAGTTGTTTTGGAATTCCTATTTTCTTCTTTTGGGGGAGACTCTAGATTTGTAACCATTTTCAATACTGGTTAATGATTTCTTTGATTAACTCATCTTCCTAGCTTTATTCCTGAATTGTGGATTTGTGTCAGGGCCAGGGTCTGCCCCATTCTGAGCTTTTGGGTGGGAGTGGTTTGGCCTGCTTAGTTTCACTCTGTGTCCCTTGTGAGGACTTCCTCCTCCTGGAGATAGTTGAGGTTAAGGGTGCTGTATTTTCAGGGCCTTCTCTGTTCTCTTAGTACCAAATATTCAAGTCATCAAACCTTCCTGGCTCTGGGACTATCCCAGTCTGAGCACTTATTACTGCTATTCCCATCAGTTCCTGGGTTCCCACTGTAGGATTTCTAATAACATTAGGGTGTTCTGATTACCAATTTTTTTCAGGGGCTGGAGAGCCCTCTACTCTCACTACCTCTAGACACAGACAGTTACAGGCTAAATGTACGTTGACCTACCTTTTGTTGGCCTGACTTTGCATTGATGCTGGCTATGCTAGAGGGATTAATTCTATTTGGGCTTCTGACTATTTTTTTAATGGAGTTTGAGAACAGAAGAAGTCAATTACTGTAATTTCTCACTGGATATCATTATCAGTTTTTGACCTGACTGTAACTTCATATTTTGTTGGAGATTGTATGTTGGAGCTGGGCAGTCTATCTCAAGTTCAGGAAGCCATTTTTGACAGGAAGGGCCATGTAGTTGCTAACAGTTTTGTACTCCTAGCCATTCTCTGCAGTGGTTCATACTATAGACTCATTAAGATGTTATTCCATGTAAGTTCAAAGTAGTAACATAAGAAGAGGTTATTACAGGATGGAAAATAGGCACAAGGAGTTAATTTTCTTTACTCTAAGAAGTAGAGAACTCAGCAGAATGTCTTTGTGGAACAACATCTAGTATCAAGCATATTGTGGACAACCAAATAATTAACTATCCCATGACTAGCAGAACTGAACTTTAGTTGAGGAAATCTTAAATTTGAAGGCTTCTTGTAGGATCAATGAATGAAATATATTAGATTACATTATGTGTATATACATATGCACATATATATATAGATATATATGTATATATATATATATGTATATATATATGTATGTATGTATGTTGTTCAATCAGCCAGCTAGGTGGCGCAGTAAAGTGCTAGGTTTAGAATCAGGAAGACTCACCTTTCTGAGTTCAAATCTGGCCTCAAATACTTACTAGCTTTGTGACCCTAGGCAGTCACTTAACCCTGTTTGCCTCAATTCCTCATCCATAGAATGGGCTGGAGAAGGAAATGGCAAACTGCTCCAATATCTTTGCCAAAAAAACCTAAATGGTGTTATAAACGGTTGGACACAACTGCTAAAGGACTGAACAACAAAAAACAACTATATGTGTATATGTACACGTTCATATACACACATGTGTGCATATATATAATATATGCATATACACATACATATGTTTGTGTATATGTATATAACATGACCACTTTTCCCCCCAAAAGATGTCTTTCTTTTCCCAGAAGTAGTATTCTGCCTGAAATATTTCAGGATCTCTATTTCCTAGTTTCAAAGCATATTTTAGGAGAACCTTTTGCTACCCAAACTTCCCTCTTACAGTAATAACCTCAGTTTAGCACCTGTTCATAAGATATGTTTGCACATCGTTGGCTGTGTTACGCTGACATATACGTTTCCTTCAAGGAGATTGTCATAGAATACAGAGATGTTAACATTTTTCCATCTGTGTGTGTGAATGTGACGTTTCCTGTTAATTTCATTTTCTTCCTGAATTCTCCAAGCAAAAGCGTTCTGTGGGAGGCAGAATGATGTCACTGTAGTCATAGCATAATTTTTCAGCCTTGAGAATGAGACATATTGTGGCATATATTTCACTACTTTTAAAAGTAGTGAAACAAAAACTTATAAGATGATGATATCCTTTTTTTTTTAACAGGTGTGGGGGTTTCCAGAAACTGGAAAAGAAATGTATGACTAAAATGTTTTAAAATGTCATTTTTCTTCCTGGAAGATGGTTTTGCCTGAAATCCAAGCCCCAATAGCTAGCTAGCAAAGATAAAGCCTTAGCCCAACTATGGATTTCCCTATTCGTATTTATTAGACTAGCAAAGACAAAAGTAAAAATGTAGCTTACATGGATATTTAATTTGAGAAGTATAAAGACTTTGCAGGCAAAATATTGTCTTGCCACGACTGTCTCTAGGACAAATGGGCTGTTTTAAGTATATAGTATCATTGTTAGTGATTTAAAAATAAAACGAAACCAGAATGACTAAAATCACTCCCCCTGAGGAGTAAACAGTTTTAGAACTAGTAATCATCAAAGAGGTTACAATAAACAGACCAAACTGCTACATTTCTGCCTGTGTGCTACAGTAGGTGAAAGAATAGACTATGCCATCTAACCTCTCTGCCATTAAATTTTATTGTGGTATTTTAAATTTTCACCATTAGAACCCAGGGTAAGGGTGGAGGGGAAGTCCTTTAAAAATAATCCTGCAGTAAGTACTTTCCTACTTATAAATCTTAAGGAACACATTAAAGCAAATGAATCTGATTGCACAGGGTAAGGAGTCTTCCTAAACTACTCTTATCCCCTTTCATACACAATCGAGAGTACCTTAGGGCAATTTTCTTCCTAGGTAAGTTCATAGAACCATATGTATATAGCTGAAATAGACCTCAGAAACCACCTAATTTGGTATTTCCATTTTGCAGTAGAAGTAATTAAAGCCTAGGGATATAAAGCAATTTGTTCAAAGGTCACATAGACAATCAGTGTCAGAGGTAGAATTTGAAACCAGCTCTTCTGATTTCAGAGAGAGTATCCTTTATCCATAGTAATACTTCAAGTTGATATACTACATTTCTTTTGGAGTATTCAGAATAATTTCTATTTCATGTTATGATCCTCCTTGGTCTTGGTGAAAAGTAGGAAGAAACATGCCTCTCATCCTTGGCCAAAGAGGAACAAAGAAGTCAGCCCACATGGAGATGTTTTTGACTGATCAGTTACTTTAGTCAAAGAATATGTAAATTCAGTTAAAACCAAAGCCATGACTTCACTTACTGTCCTGCATTCCATTAGTTTCAACTGTTTCGTAGTTTATTTTCAATTTCATTTAGCACATAGTCTAATGGGTAAGTGACTACACTAAGCATAAAGACACCAAAATTTATTACTGTCTCTTGGATTTGCCGTGTAACCTAAGCCAAATTATCAAATCTAGTTGGTTTTAATTTCCCTAATATGTGTAGGTGGTAGTAGTAGTAGTTGTTGTTGTTATTTATTACCTGTGTGGCCTCAGGCAAATCACTTAACCACTCTGGGCTTCAATTTTCTTATCTGGAAAATGAAGAATTTAGATTGGATGACCTATATTCCATCTAGCTCCAAATATATAATCTAACCACAATGAAATGTGATGGAACTTTATGTTTATATTGTAATTGATCTTTGGAATGGACTGATGAATAAGCTAAACCATAATGAAAATTTATGATTTTTACATACCAAAAAATCTATTAAAATATGAAATCTGGAGGAAGAATAATTCAGGTTGTATGATAAATGAAGTTACCATATTTAGCAGACATGACTCTAAGTAAGGGTTAGTTTAAAAAAAATAGTATGGAATTTTCAAAACTTACAACCCAAGTAACCTGCAGATGGTATTACAGCTTGGGACAAATCTGAAATTCAAGACAAGGTCTTTAACTATTTCCAAGAAATTATGCTGAGTTTAAAGGAAACCTGAGCTGAAATTTAAAGGAAGTTAGGTGATTTATAGTTCAGGTTGGAAACTGAAACAGTTTGATCATTTTCTATCCTGAAATTCAGACCCAAAACCCCTCTGAGCCAAGCAATTCTAGCTTGCTTATTTTTAAAATTTATCTTTAAAGATACTTTAAGAGATTTTTTAAAAAAGATCTTTCCTCTAAGGAGTTATGAAGTATATGTGAAATACAGTCAGTCTGAAAATTAAAAAGTGAATTCATCTCACATTGTTTATAGAATGCTTTTGATTGTGACTCTTAAAACATGACATCAGTATCTCTTTGCTCAGTGAACTATTTCTGCTACCAGCAGCAACTCATTTTCTCCACGTAGGCAGAGGCTGGTGGGCAGATGACATCAGAAAGCTTAATTGATTACTCAACTCCAATAGTCAGAATAAGTTTATTTTCTTCTTTCCTGAATGAGATGAAGCAGGAACTCTTCTCTACCCTATTTAGCTGATGTATCATAGAAATGAAGAGTTTGGTGATAATAGATAAAGAAGAAAGAGCTTGTTTGGGGAGACCCTCCTCAGGGAACCATTGTCCCTGGGAGTTGTCATCTGAGGACTGAAGTGTCATAATTTAAGGTTCTATTTGCTATGGAGGAAGGAATAGGTGGTCTTACTATTAATGCAGATTTTATTATTCCTCTATGTGTTATTTTGAGAACTATGAACTGGCACAGGGCTGACATAGTTGTTTCCACTAAAAGTCCACATTCCCTCAGAAGTCCCCAGCCTTATACAGACAACAGGAACAGGTGAGCAGTACCTTCTTATAACAATAGAAACAAATGACTTTGAGATGTTATCTCATAATGGAGATGAGTCCTAAGGAGTCTATCTTGCACCTTTTTTGTTTGTTTGTTTTTGGACCAGACATTACTTCATGGTTAAAAACCTCCTAAAGTGGGGACATCCTTTACTAACAAAAATCAGAAACCTATGGCATACGGAGAGTAACTGATTGGCTCAGGGTCACATATCAGCAAGTGTAGGAGACAAGACTTGAACCCAGGTCTTTTTGGCTGTCAGGCCAGCTGTCTGTCTATTTCTTCACATTGCCTCTCTAACTTACCAGATGAGAAAAAAAGTCATCACATTGTACATGAGTAAAATCAATGTTAAAAAAATATTGTCCCCATAGAATTAAAGATTTGAGAGTTAAAAAAAACTCAAAAGATTATGTAATAACCTCATACCTATCAGGTGGGCTAAAATGATAGAAGGGGAAAATGACAAATGTTGGTGAGTATACGGGAAAATTGTGACACTAATAAATACACTGTTGGTTGAACTGTGAACTGCTCTATTTTGGAGAACAATTTGAAATTATGCCCAAATACTTATAAAATGGTGTATATCCTTTGACCCACCAATACCACTATTAAGTCTGTTTCTCAAGGTGATCAGAGAAAAAGGGAAAGAACCTATATATTCTAAAATATTTATATCATCTCTCCAAGAACTAGAAATTGAGAGACTGCCTATCAATTGGGGAATGGCTAAATAAGTTGAGGTACATGATTGGGATGGAATACTACCATGCTATAAGAAATGATGAGCAGGTTGATTGTAGAAAAACATGGAAAGACTTGCATGAAATAATTAAGAATGAAATGTGCGGAACCAAGAGAATGTTGTATGTGGTAACCGCAATATTTTTCAAAGAATAACTATGAATGACTAGGTTATTCTGAGTATTATAGATATTCGAATTAACTACAAAGGACCTATAAAGGAAGATACTATCCACCTCTGGAGAAAGTACTGATAAATAGAAGTATGCATAACATGGATCTCTCTCTCTCTCTCTCTCTCTCTTCTCTCTCTCTCTCTCTCTCTCTCTCTCTCTTTCATGTGTCTATCTGTCTCTCTGTCTTAAATGGTAGCCTTCTCTGGTACATGGTGAGAAGGGAGAGAAGGAGGGAGACAGTTCAGAACTTAAGGTATAGTAAAAAATTAGGCTTAATTTTTAAAAAAATTATGTAATCCAGTCCCATGGTTTTATTCAGGCAAATGTTACCATCTTTTTATTGATGAGGCAATTGGGGCTTAAAGAGGTATAGAACTAGTGTGGGAAGAATTAGAATCAGGCCTCCTAACTCCTAGTATTCCACAGTAGAAGTTTAATTTTACTGGCTCCCACAGAATTTTTTTTCAGAGTAGGACCCCAAAACCCCATGACACTATATAACTCATGAGAAATGTCTCTTCCTTTGTCTTCAGACTTTTCTGGAGTTTCTTGGTAACCCTCCCAATGTAGTTGATAGATATTAAGTATTAGTAACTGCCAAGATGAAAAAGAGAGAAGGAGGAGAAGAAAAAGGGGAGATATGTGAAAAGAAAGGAAGGAGTGAGAACGTGTTGAGTATGTCACTAGACTCCATGAGTTTTTACTGAATCATAGAATCTTAGAATTGGAAAGGACATCAGTGATCATCTAGTCCACTGCCTAAAAAAGCCATACTATAGCATATTCAACAAATGTTGATACAGCCTCTGCTCGAAGATCTTTAATGAGGGGAAGCTCATGACCTCCCGATAAGCAGTCATTCAAGTTTTAGATAGCTTTGTTGGGGGCCATGTTGTCCATCAATACCCCCTGCCCCTACACTGAAATCAAGCCTAAATTTAAACTTTAGGTGACTAGGAACATTCTCCCCATTTCTGCCTACTGAAGAATTCTCCCCTTAGTCCCCTAATCACCAATCATGGGTGGCTGACCATAAGGGGGAGGTAGCTCTCTTTTACTGAAGAACTAGTCTGCTATGAACTTCCACTCCTAGGTTATGCCTGAGAATCTGACACAGAATTTTGAACAAGAAAACAGGTGATGCTAGGACTATGTTGCTATATTTCTCTCTATTCACAAGGAAGGAGATTGATTAAGGTTCAAGAAGAAGTGATGATACATCCCCAAATTTTGTTGTAGATGGGAGCAGAAAAACTGGAAGGACACTTTTAACATGCGTGCACATAAGAAAAATGGGAAGGTTCTAAAATAAAGTCAAGAGTAATGATCCTCTACATATGAAGGTCTAGTTTTGCCATTTGGGGGAGATCTAGAAAAAGAATGGTTGACAAATTGACACTATATTATGTTTTTTTTCTGGCTCAGCCAAATACATTTTTATTACTTATGGCCAAAAGAAGTAACTGGATGACTAGACAGGCCTGGTAGCCATGTTTCTTCAACAAAGTATGACTGACCAATTCATAGTCTTACATTTTAATAGAAAAGACATAGAATGAATTGGCAGTTTCAAAGTTGAAAGACAAATGTGGTGCGGTAGTGCAACTGGGAGAAGGAAGTTCAAAGTTAGGAGACTGATAAAGATATAATTAGTCGGTATAGTGACCAAGTTGTGATCACAAAATTCTGGGAATAAATACTGCAAGTTTGACAGGTGTTTTGATTGTTCTATTGAGAGGCAGCATAGTTTCCCCTGAGAATATATTTCTCCATTATTCTGAGATGAACAGTTCCTATTCTACCACAGTCATTTTCAGTAGTGTTAAGCAGTTTGGAAGTACAACAAAATAAGAGAAAGGTAAACTTGGTTCTTTCTGGAAGCTTCTGCTCTAATGATAGGACACACAAGAAATAGAGTGGCAAGCCACATAATGCTGGCCCTTATAAGAGGAAGCAAATCTATCAGGCTCTGTTTTGCATTCAGTCCAAGCTTAAATTGAAAGAGAATGGTTAATGTGAGGGAAAACCTCTACACATTTCTTTTTCAAATTATTCCTAGACTGAACACCTTGGAATATTTAATTTAGTGTGTTGGCCTAGACAGAGTTCAATCTGAATTCAGCGTCAGCATGTATCATTCAAGTAATAAAAGCATAATTGTTTAAACAAGTGCTTATAACTGGCTTTGTTTTTTAAAAAAAAGCATTTCAAGAGCTGAGCTTATTAATTATTTATTTCACCAAGTAACCTAAATATTTAGTTCTTCTGGCTTTGTTTAAAAAAAAAGTATTTCAAGGGTTGAGTTTATTAATCCTATATTTCACCAAGTAACCTAAGTACTTGGTTCTTCACAAGAAGTATCTTCAGAGGGGCAGCTAGGTGGTGCAGTGGATAGAGCTCCGGCCTTGGAGTCAGGAGGACCTCAGGAGTTCAAATCCGGCCTCAGATATATAACACTTACTAGCTGTGTGACTCTGCGCAAGTCACTTAACCCCAATTGCCTCATCAAAAAAAAAAAAAACAAACCAAAACCCCAAAAAAGCCCCAAGAAGTATCTTCAGCATATTATGTCCCAACTCTGGCCAATATAACTTGAATGCCTCCAAATGTAATATAAATCCTTTTATAAAGGCACTTATTTATAACATGTGAAATTCCTGGCACACAGGATCAGCCTTATAGATGAGGGATACTGTACTGTGAGAGGGCCCTCTTGACCAGTCAGAATGCTCATTACAAGTCTGATTATCCCCTGATAATTGGCCTTCCCTGGTGAATAATAGGCTGTGATGACTTAACTCAGTGGTGACATATTCACAGCATCCTACACACTGCATTTTAAATTTCTTAATTTTTCCTTAAATAATGGCAGCATCTGTATCCAGCTGCTAGAGTGTATTATTTGCTCAACATTTAAGTTCTTGTGAACACCAGAAGAACCACACTGCTGAGACCCAGTGAACACTCCCTGTTTGTGCTAAACTTCTCAAAGTTGGCAATAAATCTTACATAACTCAAATTCCCAGCAGGTTACCAGCTCCCCTATTTTGGCTGGGCACATCATTCTCATAAAAGGCTTGCCCACTCTTTGGCCTTTGAAGTTTACTCACTTAGGAAATGCCCTTCGAATCAGTTCAGTTGGGTTGTTAACCCTTACTAGCATTTCAACAGGGTTTAGGATCCTGGATAATATCCAAAGGAGTCCAGAGAATGGCACAGAAGGGGAGAAAAATGATAGAATTCTCCCAAGGAAAGGGCACTGTTTTTTTTTTCTGTGTTTCTTTAAATGATTAGCTTGAATCAACCTTGCGCTACCAGGATGGTCTCACTATTCTGTTGAATTTGGAATTAACACATTCCCCTATTTTTAACTTGAATCTCCAAGGGTTAAAAAATATGAAGATAGAAAATATATTTTGATTTCTTTATGTTTCTGGCTCTTAAAAAATCTGCATAAATTTGTCTGTTTAATCAATAGTTCACATGCTGGCTAGAAACCAAGTGGACAAACTGTACTCACTCACCTTTTAATACTTTACTCTTTTGTCTGAGGTCCCAGCCCATGATTAGATAATGAAAGAGTGTATGAGAAAGTAGTAGATTATTTATGATGGAAACAAAATGAAACTAATGGGACGAGATTTGAGAGCTGTGATGCATGAAAGGTGCTATGCAGGCAGCTTTGGCACCATGACAAACAAAGATAAAGACTCAGTGGGAAGCAACAGTGTGAACATGACTATGAAGAAGAAAGAATAGATTTAGTGAATGAATCCTTACCATCTGGTGTTTATTTAATACACAATGAAGGTCAAATGGCTACTGATCCCTTTTTCTATAGTCCAGTGACTACAAGAAGGAAAGGAATCAATGGATTTATCAATATGTCTGGAAATATCTCACTATATGATCTGATGGAGTCAATAATAGTGGAACAATTGTCATTACTCTTACAAATGTGGTAGGAGAAATGACTACATTTTGTGTATTTTAGCTAATCACGAAATCAGAAATGATGAATCCTTTCTTCCAGTTCATTTAATATTTTAAAGCATTTCATTTAGAACATATAGACTATTAATAACAAATCAGGAAGAAAACCCACTCAGAAAGCTAAATGTCTTTCCTATTCTAAAATAAATCAGCTGTGTGTATTTTTTCCAATCAAATGGTTCAATTTAAAAAAAAATCTTTTCCCCCCTCACTTTACCTTTTTCACGTACAAGATTGATTACACACCTATTTTATTTAATTATTCCTAGGGGATGCATTAATTTTTGGTGAAATATGTTTATTAAGCACTATATGTAAACAGCATACGCTTTGGGGAAGTCATCTGTATATTGAACAGTATTATTTTACATAACATTCTGTTTCCTTCAGGTTGTCCCAATTGTACACTTCTCTGTAATGAACCTGAGACTCTGAGACATGGTGTTGAAGTCAAAAGGTTTTCTGCTGAATTTGTCTCTAAAGACTAAAATAAAAGATACTTTTTCTCACATTAATATTTTTCAGCTGCCACGAAAATAGGGACAGGAGAAGCCAAAAATAGAGGAACCAGCTGCAGGAGGCTTTTTTCTTTTTCTTTTTTTCCTTAGGACAACTTAGAAGAGTCTTTGAAACTCATTGGCATAAGGCAAGTGTTAATGCAGTTAATTCTTTCACTGCCCATGTAGGGTAGTTTGAGACCTAGTGTCCACTGTGGTACAATTCTATTCTACTGTAGTGGCAGGAGAAATAGTACTGTCATCTATGCCACAGAGAGTAAACCATTTAGTCTCTTGTGCCTTTTAAAAAAAAGTTATCGTAGGTGCTGGGCAGACAGTTCCTTTTTAGTCTAGTCAGACAACACCTGGAGTATTGTATTCCATGAAGAATGCCTATACTTTCCAGCTAGAGTGAGTGCGACCAAAGTGGTAAGGGATTGGAAAACCACTACCCATGAATAGTAGCGGAAGAAACAAGGAATGTATAGTCTAGAGAAACAAAGATTAAAGGAAACATTGTTAATGATCTTCAAATATCTGAAGAGCTGTCATATGGAAGAGGGACTAGTTTTGTCCTGTGTTCCCTCAGAGGATAGTACTAGGGTCAATGAATGGAAGATTCATGGAGACAATTTAACTTAATATATATGAGAATGTTTAACAATGAGATGGCATGCTACTTGCTTGCCCCTTAAACTTACTTAAGCAGAGGGTGAATGATGACTGTAAAGGGATATTGTAGAAGGGATTCTTATTCAATGTAAGGTTGGACTAGATATTTCTACCATCACTAAGATTTTATGAGTTTACTTAGCTTAAAGGTTATTATTGGCATAGGCCCTGTGTTTGCGGAAAGGTAACCCATTTTAAGCCTCTAACTTTGATACACGTGGGGGTCCATGTCTTATCAACTATGTAATATACCAGCACATGAAATATTCAGTGGGTAGCTGTATGCCTCTCAAACTGAGAGTAAATGGCATAAGATTTTTCTGATCAATCTGAAGTCTTGCTAAGGGGGGCATAAATCCATTCAACCTTAGAAGCATTTTGGGGAAAACTGCAGTGAAAGATGGAGTTTGATAGCCTTGGGCACCCTGCTGAAGCTCTGTCTGGCCTTTTCAGTTGGTGAAGCAAAGAGAATATAACCAATGGTTGCAAATTCTGCCTACATAGAAGTGACTTTTGAGTAAATTGTCCTAGATTTCCTCAAGGTGAAAGATACGCTAAGCGGGTCAGAGTGTGATTACTGTTATTATACTTTGGTATCATCCAATGGCTCTCAAGACTTATCCAAAAATTGGAATGAATTTTGGAGATTTCTATAATTAAGGAAACGTAAATTTGGCATTTACCCAGAAGAACTAGATTTCATCATATATATATTTTTGTTGCTCTTCATATTTTCCCTCCGTGGCTATTTTGTCTACTGTTCCATCTAGATATAAAAAAAAAATGTGGGTACATATTGGTTTAACAGACGGCTGTTTGGATTATGCAAATAACTAGCAATTTTAACTAGGGGAACTCTTTATTATTATGTGTATGCTCTACTTGCATGTCTTTAGCTAAGAAGCAATTAATCAGATATGAATATTGCCTTCATGTCTTCCTTTCTTTTAATATTTTGCAGACTACCATTAAAACAGAGGGAGAGAGAGAGAGCTCTAGAAGACAACTTCTTAGTTTCCAAACAGCATGGCACTCTGTTTCAAAGTATAATGAACAATAGAAATTCTCTTTAGTCACTGAAATAGTGTTGCCTCAACCACATTGCTTAGTGTTATTGCCCTTTTCCTAACTATTTTTAACTCTATTGGTCTTACTTCTTAGACAAAGAAAGCATGGACATCTTTCTACAGTGAATATATTCAGAATTTCCTAGGTTCCTGTGAAAACCAAGCTCAAAGGGTAAAAAAGAAAGATGGACTCACTGTATAACTGAGTCTGATTATTACTAACCCTACATGTTTTGCTTTAAGCCTACCCTGCTTTCACTTAGTTCTAGGCTTTTAGGTAATTGCTTGTTTCAATGACTTGTTCAAAATCCTAAACTTAACAGTTTTTGTTTCATAAATGCTGGAGATAGAGCAGTCACAGGAAACTTAAACCAGAGACAAACTTATATTCATAACTCACATTTTCCACAAAAAAAGAAGCCCATACATTTGGACCTTTATATGAACCAGAAAGCATCAGTCTATGGGTCTCTTTGAAACTGTGCCCAACATAACTGTCTGACTTTTTCCCCATCCACAGAGGTAATGATGTCTCTTAAATTGGGGAAGTAAAGAATGGCAACCATAACTGGTTAGGATCTCTGTGGTGAGAATAGGAGCATGCCTATGTGAAATATACTTAAATATACTTATACTTTTCCTTATAAGATTCATGTTTTCTGTAGTGAAAACCATTCATTGTTATTGAAATATGGCAGATGAGGTGGCAGTTTTATGTGGCCGGACTTAGCTCCCGAAGGATTAAAAAAAAAAAGAGGCAGACATATATATTTATTTTTTTACTTAGAAGTTTAATTTAATATGAAACCAGGTCTCCAGAGGGATACAAATTAGGTATTTACTGAGTCAGCTAGGTGGCACAGTGGATAGGGTGGTCTGAAGTCAGGAAGACACATCTTCCTGAGTTTAAATATGGTCTCAGACACTTAGTAGCTGTGCGACCCTGAGCAAGTCACTTGACCCCGTTTGCCTCAGTTCCCTCATCTGGAACATGAAATACAGGGAAAAAAAATGGCAAATCATTCCAGTGTCTTTGCCAAGAAAACCTCAAATGGGGTCATGAAGAGTCAAACATGACTGAAAAAATGACTGAACAAATATTATCTCATTTTATATTCAGTAACAATGTTGGGAGGTAGATGCTAGTATTAAGTACATTTTACAGATGAGAAAGCTGAGCCTGTAACTGAACTGACAACTTAATTATATTTTAACAAATTTTTTTTTTCATTGAAAAAAGGGAAGAAGAGAAGCAATTGCAGTTGAGGGAGAGCTGTATCCCTCATGCTCCTGATGCAGCTCTAGTGAAGTCACTTGATATGTTCAGTGTTAGCACCCTTGTAGTATCAGCTGTATGTGTGCATGTTCATTTTTAATTCTGCATGTCTTTTAGCAACAAAAAGTAAAATTGTTTCTATTTGTTGTAGCTAATAATAGAGAAGATGTGTGTTTCTTGTAAAAATAGAGGGTTCAGGGTAAACCATCTGAGTTTAAATATGTTGCATGAATAATGTAATGAACAAATCTGGTTTGGAAAGTACGATGTTTATTAGGAATCTCATGTGGTGCAAATTCTCACTGGAAAGCTTCATCAGGCAACCTTCCGCTGATAGAATCTCATTGGATTATCTATCTGGTACTTTAAACAATTGTTTTTAACTTTAAGACATTTTAATTTTTATTGATGATGGCCATGGTTTTAAAAAGAGATAACCGTGAAAGCCAAGGTTAATCTGGTGATAATTTAATAGGGAACCAATTAATACAGTAGTTCTTCAATCCAACTTCAGCCATTGTCAGGAAAACTTATCATCAATGGAGATGGGAGAGTTATCTCTATGTTTATTAAAAAAACTAACAGGCACAATCTCTCCATATTGGTATCTAATCAAAAGGTAGATGGCGAATTTCTGGAATGTTATGGAGGGGGTTTCTCTTTGGATACCAGTTGGACTAGATGGCCTCCACAGTCTGTCCAATTCTAAAATTCTTGGACTCTGTAATTATACCATTTGCTTATAAATTTCCCATTTAGCTAGATTCCTGGGAAATAAGTGAGCACCTAACATGAAGGAGGAATTTCTAAGAGGATAATACGCTAGAGTAAGAAGATGACTAGAGAGGACCAGATAATTAACCCCAGACATCGGGTTCAGTGACTTTACTTGTGGATTAGAGAGATGAGATAAGGTCAGGTCTGTCTTTTAGAAGAAAATGAAGAGGTCAACCATCAAGAAACCTGTAGAGGAAAGGCTGAATGAGCAGGGACCTGAAGCTACTCTCTCCATTTCCTGTTAGGCACCAAAGGTCAAAATGGTGGTACTCTCTGAACTTTCAAGAAGTGATCTTCCTTTATTGTGACTAAGTTCTCAAAGTTGAATTTCTAATTAACCTAACTGTAGTAATGTGGATTTTAGAAGGAATGCCATCCTAGTTTGCAAACTTGTAGAGGCTACTTATAAATGGAACATTCTCTAATGTGCCTATCAATCAATCCACAAGCATTTATTAGGCAGCCACAAGCTAGACACAGTGCAAGACTTTTGTATACAAACACAACAGCAAGAAAGCTAGTGCCATCTTTCTTATATTTTATTAGGCTGAGAGTACTACTTAGGAAACTAGTCCAGAGGCACCCTGACTTTGTTATTTAAATTGAAACATGTACAATTATTCTGTGTAACCCACTCAATCCAAACCATTTCATTTAATATGACTTAATCAGTGTGAAATCATGAAGACAGTCAGGCGGAATAGTGGAGAAAGTATCAGATTTGTTATCAGGAAGGAGTCAATTCAGATACAGTCTCAGCTTTCTCATCTGTAAAATGTGCATAATACTAGCACTTAACTCCCAAGGTTGTTATTGAAGATTAACTGAAATGATATTTGGTAAACACTTTGTAAACCTTAAAGTGCTATGTAAATGCCAGCGTATATTATTATTGTTGTTGTTAAGAAGACTTTGGGCTAGGAACTTCCCCCAAAGCACTTAGCACAGTGCCTGGCATATTGTAGGTCCCTTGAAAAAAAAAGTAACAGAAAATATAAAGGCTATTCCTCTCCCTGCCCCCTTTCCCCACCATGAATCTCTGCCTAGTGAAGATTTCATTTGCCCACAATTGTGCCATTGCCTACATTTTTTTTTTTCCAGAAGAGTTGGACCTATTATTTCATCTGTGTGGGAAACTGGGGTGTAGAAATGTTCTTCACCAAAACAATTCTGCAACTGATTTGTAATATAGTCCTGAGTTGTCTGAGGGCACTTAGAGGTTAAGTACCTCGCTCCAGGTCACACAGCTAGTATTTGTCAGATGAACTTGACTCCAAGCTTCCTCTTGCCCTCTATATTATCCAGCCTTCAAAAAAAAAATTCTAATTCCGTCCTGCCAATAATTACTCCAGATGGTGCAGTTCGTCAACGAGCTTGCATTTATCTAGTATTTGGAGGTACTTGAGTTTTAATAATTATGTACACATTTATATAACACTTTAAAGATTTCAAAGAACTTATCTCATTTTATCTTCAGAACGGCTCTACAAAGTCAGTCCTATTATTATCCCAGGGCAGTTAGGTGTCACAGTGGAGAGTGCAGGTCCTGATATCAAGAAGTCTCCTCTTCCTGAGCTCAAATCTGGCCTCAGACACTGACTAGCTGGGTGATCCTGGGCAAGTCACTGAACTCTGTTTGCCTCAGTGTCCTTATCCATAAAATGAGCTGTAGAAGGAAATGGCAAAGCACTCCAGTATCTTTGCCAAGAAAACTCTAAATGAGGTCATGGAAGAGTCAACCACAACCACAACCACAACCACAACAACAACAACATTGTCATCTTCATTTTAGAGAGAAGGAATATAAAGGAAATGTTGGCTCACTTGCTAATTATATAGCTAGTAAGTATCTTAGGCAGGATCCTAATTTGGCTTTTTCTACCTCAGAGGCCAGCACCTTTTTAACTATAGCACCTAACTGCCTTGGGGAATGAAAGGGTTTCTATAGCACCTATTAGGCTCCAGGTACTGTGCTAAGCACTCTACAAATATTATCTCCCATGAGATATCCTGTGAGGTAGGTGCTATTTTTACCCCCATTTTACAGTTGAGACCAACTGAGACAGACAGAGGTTTAGTGACCTGTCCAAGGTCACAAAGCTAGTAGGAATCTGAGGCTGGATTTGAACTCAGGCCATCCTGACTCCAGACCCAGCATTGCATCCTCTTTGATACCTAACTGCCTTAGGCATAGACAAGAGCTCTTTGTAGCCAAAGAATTGTTCTCTTAGTCAGTTCTTTCTTAAGGACTTGACCATGTGCATACATGTATATTTGTGAGGTTGCCAAAAGACTGTCTATGCAATTCATGCCATGTTAGCCAACAGTCAAAGTTAGAGCCACAGTCATCTTATTTGTCACCTAATTAAAGTATGTTGGGTTTCATAACACTGGCCTTTGATATTTCTAGACCACCATATTCTTGAAAAAAATATTAATGGGACTTATTTGGAAATTGATGAGGCTCCATATGCTCTTGTCTTATAGGTTACCAGACAAAGGAAATACTTGGTTTTTGTCATGGTTCACATATTTTGATTACAAGATTCCTTTACTATTTTTCACACAATGTTTTATTGGCTCAGACTCTAAATACTGCCTACTGTGTATATGCAAGAAATTTCAGAAAGTTTGGAAACCAGCAGAGTGATAGAAAAGTCTATAAATATAGACAATCTTTTCTATAAGACAGTCTAAGTTTTTCTATATGACTTTTATAAAAAATCTTTCTCTCATCCCAGTGGGGGTAAAGGAGAAATTTAATGATTTTTCGCTTTAAAAATTCTATTGGCTCAAAACTTTCCAACTTAGGGAGATCTACCCTCACTTGGAATATGTACAGAGTTAATATTTTTTGTCATTTTTTTTTCACTTAGGGAAATTGTGATTTAGTAACATCATTTCATGTACATTTTTAGAGATTCACTGAAATGCATTTTCCCCAGACGTGGATGACTAAAGCAATGACTTTAGCATGGTATACTGTGGAGGAGAAAAAAAAAAAAGATGAGTCACAGAAAGTTTTGATAAAAGCACAGATTTATTCTACTAAGTGACTCATTTGTGACTTTCTCTCTCTTCCATACTGGAAGTTTTTCATTCCCCCTCACCAGAAGCAAGGGCTGAACTAATGTGTATATCTTTTCTTCTCTCTCTCTAGAAAAGACAGGAGATTAACTAGTTTTTGAACAGGGTTTTGACTGAGTGGGTTAGGAAGATGAGTTTTCCATTGCTCTGTTTAAATGGTGGTTCAGAGTATCTATTAAATCTTAAGTTTGAGTTAGATGAAATCTATTCTATAGAAAATTCTTCTATCCTTATACTTGCAATCCACCTCCCCAATTCCCAATTCAATTCCAAAAAAGATTATTCCATGAACCTTTTTCTATGGAAAGTTACACTTTTAAAGCAGATGGAGGCATATCCTAAATAAGTTAATAGATAGTGAGGAAAATTTAATATGGCCAAAGACCTTAGAAATTATTTGACTGTGACACTTCAACTAAGAAGCAATATGAGGTCACTTACGCACAGATGATATAATGGTGAGAACTGCAGTTTATTGAGAGGAAGTCAGTGAAGATTTACTCTGAAAAAGTTCCATCCAAAGAAGGTCATTATATATTTCTATTATTATACCTGCCTGCTCATGTCAGCATCTCCGTTTTATTATCCATATGAAGGGTGAGAGAGGTCTATTCATGAGCATGGTGGTAAAGGAATGAATGGGAGAAAACGCTTCACTTTGTTTCATTTCTGACCACTTTATTTCAAAAAAAATGAAACAAAACTAATTCAGGAAGCTTAATTATTGAGGGTGGGCACGTGAGGATAGAAATATTGGGATTTATCTCCTTAAATGCTGAAAAAGGTGATTAATGACAATAATCATAATTTTAGCTAAATCTGCCATTGGATATCATATAACACTGTAAGAGAGATAATGTGACATACAGTTCTATACCTGGAATCATCAGAAAGACCTGAGTTTAATTCACACACACACAAAAACCCAAACAATCTGGTGTTGGAGTCAGAAAACTTGGGTTCAAATCCTACCTTTTGTCAGGCATGACTTTTGTGACCTTATGTCAGTTATTTAACCCCTCTAATCTCAATTTTCTCATCATCTAAGGCCTCTTCCAGGTTTAAAATAATGAACTTATGATCCCATGACCTACCTCTGACACTTACTAGATGTGTAAATATGGGCATATTGCTTAACCTCTTGGAACTTCAGGAAAATAACTGAAAGCTGGACTTTGGAGTAAGGAAGGTTCAAATCCTATCTCAGATGCTTCCCAGCTTGTGACCTTGGGCATATCACTTAACCTTTCTCAGACTAACTTTCCTCATTTGTAAAATGGGTATGATAGCACCTACCTACAGGTATTATTGTAAAGTTTAAATGAGATAATATATGTAAAATGTTTAATAAAGCTAAAGAACACTATAAAGTGCTAGCTAACTGTCTTGGAGGAGGAAGTTACCACCCCAAGAGTTCCCATGATGGTCCTTGGTATATTGAATGATCTACTACTGCAATGAATTCTGAAATATTTAGAAAAATTTAAATCACTACATGTTCCTGCCCTTAGCATGCTTCCAATTAGTGAGATGATTGTCTAGAAAAGAAATGAAATGAAAGGCCTTAAAACAAAAGAACTTAGTTCCTGTAGCTAGTATTTAATTTGTATATGATCCCCCTTTGTATAGGAGAAAGAAAATTTTCCCACGTTCCCTTCCAAATTCTGCTCTGCACCTAAAATCACCATGTTTATAACTGGCCCATCTCAAAAGGTATTTGAAAAAGGGACATATCAGACATATTAGTCAACTCCCAGGAAAACCCATTGATGATGGGGAGAGGGGATTTAGCCCACATACATCCACTCTGTGCCTATGAAATAAATTTGCCTCATACCACCTTAGTATAAATATATGAATAGCTTCCTTCTGCAGAGTCACAATAGCTCCAAATGATGTTAAATGATGACTCAGATTAGACACTATGTAGGTTCTATAGGTGGGGAAGAAGAACAGTACAGAAATGGGGAAGGTGACTTTGGTGGTGATCTATTTACAGCAATTCCAGTGAAACCATTGAAATTTTTGTTTCAACGACTCATTTGATAGTGCCAAAATCACATTGCTTAAAAAATGTTTCTAAAGAATAAAACAAAACAAAAAGTGTTTTATCTAAAGTAAGGTCTTTACTCAGCTTTCCCAGTCAGATCTATTCCATCACAACGGAGCTATATGAAACTTGTTTCTCCTCATTAAGAGAAATTTGGACATTGGCAAGGCCCAACTTGACTTGCCATTTTTGGGGTTTTATTTCATAGCATAAAAGCATAAGAGTGAAGAATAATAATAAAAAAGACTTTCTTATATTTAAAGTAATTAGAGGTTAAAATGAGTTTGTAAATAGCCATCAAATCTTCTTTGGTTCTAAGATACTTTTTTTTTTTGTTAAAGGTTATTTAGATGTTAGGTTAAAATGTCTTGATTCAGTCTTTAATAGTTTATGTACCATATGTAAAATGTTAGATTTGCAAAGTATTATGTATTTATTTCTTTATTTAATCCTCACAGCTATTCTTTGGGGTCTCCACTATTATTATCATTCCTATTTCAAGATGAGGAAAATGAGACTCAGAGAGATTAAATAACTTGACCAGGTTCACACAGGTAGCTCTGAAGCAAGATTCAAACCTAGCCTTTCCTGATCTCCTGACTTCTACTGTGCTCACACTACCTCTGCTGATAGCTGTATGAGGTTACAGAATGGACAATTTTTATTCATTTAAGAATCTTATTTTCAGGTTTTTCTTTTGTTTTTGTCTGGACCTATAATTTCTTCAGTGTGAAAAGTGGTGCTGCCCCCTCCATCTCCATTTTATCATGTTTGATGGAACAACACAATTCCATTATATAAAAATACAACAATTTGTTCAGCCATCCCCAATTGATGGATATCCACCTTATTCCAGTTCTTTGACATCACTAAAAGAGATATATATATATATATATATATATATATATATATATATGTGTGTGTGTGTGTGTGTGTGTATAAATATATACATATATGTATATATAGAGGGCTACATATGTATATAGACATATATACACACGTATATATATATATATATATATATATAAATATAGCTATATAGTTATTTATCTATCTATATCTCTATATTCTATATTGGTCTTTTTCCTCTCTCTTTAGTCTCATTGGGATACAGACCTAGCAGTGGTATCACAGCGGCAAAAAGGGCAATGTTTCCCTGGGAAGACTTGTATCAACTGATGCAGAGTAAAATGAGTAGAACCAGAAAAAAATTAATCCTTTAGCAACAATATTATAGAAATGAGTAACTTGGGAAGACTTGAGAATTCAGATCAACATAATGACCAATCACAATTTCAGAGGACCTCTGATGAAGCATGCTACTAATCTCCTGACAGAGGTGATAGACTAAATACGCAGAATGAACTGAAATCTTTTTTGACAAGACCGACGTGAAAATTTGTACTAGGGTACAAGGTAGGGATTTGTTACAAGGGTTTTGTTTTTCTTTTTTTTCAGTGGTGGAGGGAGGAAGGAGAGAAAATAAATGCTAGCTAATTGGAAAATAATTAAAAATGGATATACCCTCCATTTGAGGAAGATAGTTCTTTCCCTATAACTTAAAAATCTCTGTAATTAAGAAAAATTTAAATAGTTATTCCCTCCTCTTGAGGCAGATAGCTGCTTCTTTGCAACTTAAAATCTCTGTAATTTAGAAAGCTGCCACAGGGGAACCGAGGGGTTAAGTAATTTCCTTATAATCACCCAGGTAGTATGGTTCAGGGGCAAAATCGAGTTTGGGTCTTCCTGAGTCCAAGGCCAGATACATATGTTTATGACGCATATTTAAATATAACATGTAAAGCTAATGATGCTCTCTACAGTAAAAAGCATCTTTAATGGAGCACTGATAACAGAATATATGGTGAAAATAATGAATTCCCTGTAAATCATTTTATGGCAATTTTCAATTACGTAAGCATCACAAATACAAAATCTTCCCAAGACCATAAGCCAGATAGGAAAACATTTAATAGTATAAAAGCAGTCTACCAGTAAAAAGGAAATATGAAAATTGACAAACATGTCTATAAGCTAATTGGCGTAGTTACCTCTCATTTCACCAACAGTGGGTTGTTTCACAAGTGTCTGGGAATCAAACAGGGACTGTGTGACTGTGTAGGTGTAAAGGCATCTCTAAAATTATTTTCCAATAATAGAAAAGCTCTAACAAACAGAAACTTGGAAAAATAAACAAGCAGAAGGGCAGAGGGATATTTTGTATGTGATTTTAATAAATACAATGTTTTTCTTGTTTGGAGCTTGTGTAATTTCACCAACCACACAAAGCATAACAAAAGTAAACTTTGACTAAAGCTTGCGTGGAGCTTTTTTGAGGATGATACAAATAACTCGTTCTCCTATTGACTGAGAGGCATCATATTATAGGGCCCAGACGCCTGGCCTTTAAGCCAGGAACACTTGGGTTTAAGTCCTGCTTCTGACACATACTGGCTTTGTGCTCCTGGGCAAGTCACACAGGCAATTCCAAGTCTGTAAGTTGCAGAGAAGGTGTCAACCTGCATTGGGAGGGTTTTTTTTTTTAACCACAGAGTTCCCAATGCCAATGAAAACACAGGTTTAGTTTCCAGTCCTCTTGAATATTGAGTTGAGGGGAGTTTCCCTCTACGGAGTTGCAATAACCCTAAGAGATGCTATATGATGGCTCAGACTAGAGACTATTTAAGGGCTATGGATGAGGATGAAGAGCAGAACAGATATGGGGAGGGAGGCTGTGGTGGTGATGTATCTACAGTAATTCCAGTGAAACCATTGAAATTTTTGTTTTAACAGCTCATTTAATGTTGCCAAAATCATATTGCTTGAAAAAAATGTTTCTCTTAAAATGAACCCTTTATTCACTTTCCCCAATCAGACACGTATGGTTAATAGACCATGGCTCCTTTGTAAAAGGACTCTTTATTTAAACAAATTTAATAATACTACTGGGGCAGCTAGGTGGCTCAGTGGATGGAGTGCTGAGCCTGATGTCAGGAAGACTCATCTGTCTGAGTTCAAATCTTGCCTCAGACACTTAAGCCTGTTTGCCTCAGTTTCCTTATATGTAAAATGAGCTGGAGAAGAAAAGGGCAAACCACTCCAGTATCTTTGCCAAGAAAACCCCTAATGGGGTCATGAAGAGTCAGACACGACCCTGTCTGTGTGACACTGGACAAATTGCTGAACCTCTCTGAATCTGTTTCTTCATGGATAAAATGAGTAAATGATCTCTCAGATCCCTTCCAGCTCCAAGTCCTGTACACATGTTAAAGCCAAATAGTCTTTCAAGTTACCTTAAATGATATGATGCTGCACTCTAAGAAAAATTGTGAATTGTTCCTGAATTTTTAGGCAATTGGGGTTAAGTGACTTGCCTAGGGTCACACAGCTAGTAAGTGTCAAGTGTTTGGTCTGAGTCCAGATTTGAACTCTGGTCCTTCTGACTTCAGGGCCAGTGCTCTATCCACTGGATTTTTTTAAAAGTAAAAGATGACACTCTGGCTGTCTTTTGGTTGTGCTATGGTACTCCACTTTCAGCCCCCAATTGAATATTCCAGGTCTTACCCTGGGGCACTATGATACTATCCTACCTCTCTCTACTAACTCTGGGACCAGTAATCTGATAACAACCTCCATTCCTGGAAAAACAAAGGAAAAAAGAGCTTTTCAATTAATTGCCCTAAGACTATTGGTAATAATCCTGGTGATTTCCCAGAGCCAAAGCATCCCTCCTTGGCCACTACTTCCCCTTGTGTGTTGTCTTGCTACTTTTGGATTATGAGCTTTTAGAGGAAAGAAGTCATTTTGCTTTATGTATTTGCATCCTCAGTACTCATTACAGTACCCATAATATAGTACTTGCTTAAAAATGCTTATTCATTTTTTTATTCATTCATTTAAAAAATCATTTAATCCTCCTTACTTGATCTTGCAAAATTCACAAAAATCCCTTCTCATAAAGTCACATCTCATTCCCCATTCTTAGCTTACATTTATTTTAATAAGATTCATAAAAAATCCAAGTGGATTTGGACACTGATTTATCACTGTAATGGAGGTATCACATCCATGATCAGATTTAGTAATGTCTCTTAGATCAGATATTATTAAAACAGTCAACATGCATTGAAACAGGCTTATTTCTAGTTTCCATTAATTTCTCATTATTGGAAACAAAACAAAACAAAATCTAGTTGGTCTACGCAAATGGCAAGGGCAAGGGCTATCAGATGAATATTAATAATTCTCCAATGATGCTTATGAAGTGTAAGAGTGCACTGAGAAAGGTCTCTAGTACCTCAGGTGGACCCTGTGAAAAATAATCTACAATAATTGCAAAAGAAGTGAAGGCATCAAAGATCTATGGATCTGAATCAATGGAAGGAATAACTAAATTGATGAGATCATGGAGGAGTTGCAATATTGAAACCTATTTTAGTGCTTGTGTGCCATAATATGATCAGAACTCAACATACCTATCATAAGAATGCCCTTAGAGCCTATTTATTACAGATATTTTTGTACATTCATGTGATGAAATTAAAAGGAAACATAAATGATTGAATTATGAGATGACTTAGAAAGCAGAAGCCAATCATTGATCGGAAAGATTTTATGAATGTATACTATTAGAGATTTGGAGCTGGATGGGACCTTATTCAATCCTCTCATTTTACTGATTAAAGACTAAGGCCCAGAGATGTACCCTGACCTGCCAAGGTTATATAGGAAGTAAATGGAAAAGCTAATGTTTGAACCAAAGTCTTTCTTTTACCAAATTTGATTTTCTTACTATGGAACCACAATGCCTCCATTTTATTCTAAACAACAATAAAAGTTGCCTTTTGTGTACTGAATGATCATTTTGAAACTATCACATCTTTTATGGCCTTGAGAAATCAAGACATTTAAAAATTGTTGGTAATTTAAGTTTTTATTTCCAACTTACTCATTTACAATGCAGTTAATGAAGTCTTGTAGCAAAAATTGTTCACCAAAAATGTAGACCACTAGAGTTCAAATCTACTGATTTTTCTTTTCTATTCCTATTCCCAAATTTATTGATTCTAGCATAGTGCAGTCTTGGAGTTAGGAAGACCAAGTTTCAAATATTTCCTCTGGCATACACCCACTAGTTGTGTGACCATGATCAGGTCATTAAACTCTAAGAGGCTCAGGAAACTCTGTACGAGTCTAAGTTATAGAAGAGTGGTTGATTCTCATCCACGGAGGGTGGTTTCCACACCTAGATTTCCCTACACTGTTGTGATCACATGTCCTGAACAAGAACAGCAGTAAAAATGCAGGAGACAACTCATGGTCACTATCTCACACTACTACTTTTATGCAATCAAATTTAATTCTTATGAAGCATCTTGAGACTTTCGTAGGAAAAGTGTGAGAGAAACTCAATTGTGTTTATTATTCAAAGAAATATGAAGCAGCTGTAGTTGTGTTGTTCAGTCGCCATTTCATGCCCGCCATTGAAACACACTGAATATATTTTAAATGTTTGTAGCTATACTTAAGGACTCTTGGTATTTGTGCCATAGAGCCATCTGAAATCATCAAGTGATTTTTAAAATGAAACTTGGATGATGGTGAGTGGACTATGAACATATTTACTTTCAAGTTGCTTGAATATCAAGGGTAAACGTTGGCTGGCAGACGTTATGGCAGATGCTGATTTCAGTCCTTTCTCCCACCCAGCACTGAATCTCAAGTGACAGTGATGACAATTCCAAGGGTGCTGGGAGAGCACAATCTAGGAATCAGCTCTCACTAAACACACACACACACACACACACACACACACACACACACACACACCCCAGTTCAATTTTCCCTCACAAGATTCTTTTCCAAAGTTATAAGGCACCTGGATACTTACCCCAAATTTGTGTGCCTGGGCCTTTCCTTATAAGCTCTAGACATTTTAAGGCTATTTAATGCCTTTATTTTAAATATAAAATGTTGGTACTTAAATGATCTGCTCATGCTAAGCCTACAAACACAGTGTCTTTGCTGAAACAAATGGTTTTAAAAAGAAAGTAATTAGTGACCAGTGGTTAAGAAGGCCTCTGTGGTGAGAGGTTATGTCTAAGCCTCTTGAAGATTCTCCATGTAAACAAGTCAGACCACATCACTCATTATACTTCTTTTGTTTACTGGGAGAAAAGTTCAAACTCTTTAATGAGAGGATTACCCATACTTCAAGTCTATTGAAAAAGATTAATTGATATTTTCCTGTTGGAGTTTTAACCACTTGTATTTGGCCTCCTTTTTCCTATTGTTATTGATGCTGTGATCATCAGAGCAAAGTTGCTTAAAGGTTATACAAACTTCACAGCATAAAATCACTGGGACTAATTTATACTTGTGCCCAGATTCTAGTTCCAAGGAATGTTACTCACTCTTCCACATGACTATCGTTTAAACAAAGCTTTCCCACAGGAAAGCTATACTATTAAAAAAAAAAGTGGGGGGTATTTTGGAAGATTGCACTCCCTCTCTGTGTTATAGATGAAGTTTAGCACCTACTCACAATGAAGTGTTAAAACATAGATGTAACTTTTTGTTAAAACATGAGAAAAATATGTATTTTCCATTGCATACTATATATAGCAGATACTGAAACATAATTTGAGTATCTTCCCACAATATAAAACAAGGCCCCAGCACTTTGAGATATACTTCTGTGGTAGAAATCTTTACAAATTTTTCCAAAAAAATGTGTGTATTGTGGACATATGGCTGCATATTTGGATAACACCATTTGCATTTTTCAAACTTACAATTTTTTTTAAACCACTAGCTTGGCTTTTGCTGTCAGGAAGGCAAACTGCTAGTGTATTCAGCTGAAATTCTTAGTTTAACTCTTTGTCACTTTATTATTTTATTTGAAATTAATATGTTTATCATTTTTGAACAAAGTGAGCCAATAACTTAGATCCAAATTTTTTTTAAATGATTTTTTTTTTTCAAATGCTCATGGAGAATACGGAAATTTAATTACGAAGAACCACATTCCATTCTGGAAAGAAAAAAAAAATAGTGTCAAATTCTGATCTGAGGAAAAATGCTTCTGAAAATAATTTTAAAAGTGTTAAAGCGATTTTACTTCAGATTCACTCACTGGAAAAATGTGTTTTTTTTTCTTCTCATCTTCTGAGGTTGTTTTTAAAGCAACCTCAGTTTCCGAACATTATAAGCTAACAAACTGGAGTATAGAAAGCTGAAAAGAAAAAAAAATCTTCATGGTTGGAAAAATAAAGATAAAAACCAGCAGCTAAAGACATTTAATAACTTGCAAAGATCATGCTGTCATGAGAGAAGACCCTATTAAAGGTACAGATATTTGAACTCATATTAAAAGTTGCTTTTTGACATATTTTATCTCCAATAATAAAACACAATTTATTGTAAATGTATCTAGGCTCTTGGCTTTAAAGTCAAATCTTTCCAGAATTCAGAGACAAAGCTTTCATGGCAACCAGGTAACAACCGATTGTTGCTCTAATTTGCCTGGCTTAAACAGTTTACATACTTTACATAGCTATAAAAATTATTATACATAATCCCTAAGTGTTTGGGTGAAAAATGTTTTGAATTCACAATACCAGTATTTCTTTTTCCTTCTGGGTATCCAGCCTAAAGGTCCATGTTACATCTACTCTATATGTTAAAATATGCATAATTCTGAATTTTGCAACATTGTGCATATATTTGGACATATTGCAGACATATTTGGACATATTGTGGACATATTTGGAATATTTCAGTTTTTCTCTTAATTGACATACTATATGGCTACTTATATTCCCAAGCCACTCCAATCTGCTTCATTTTGAATTATGTTTTTTAATGTGTGTATCTAATTATTACTTATTTATTAATATCAGCAGAAGTATTTAATTAATTAGCATCTGATACACAACCAGATGAAAGTAAATAGCGGCATTTCATTTATCCTATTGAACAGGTATACGTTTTATTGGTCCGAATCCTAACAAATGCAGTTAACCTTATTGATCTGGTTAAGTACATTAAAATAGCAGAATGAAAAATGTTTTACCACAAGACACGATAATATGACCACTCTGTCAGCTCTCCCAGCCTTTGAAACGCAAATGCTAGCCTAATATATTGATTCCCTTAAATACTTCTCCTATAATAAACACTACATTATCTCTGTAAGTCTGGCCACTCATGTCAGGTGGTCAGAGAGTTAGGCAGTAATCAGAGGAAGTTCTGTGAAAGAGAATCTTTCCTTAGTCAGGTCCCTTGAGGCATGAGAAAAAAAGAGGAAGCAAGGGACCGGAGTAGCTGCTCTTACCCAAGTCTGTGCTTCAGTGAGGAAATAATAACCAAACTGAACACTTACTTTGAAATTTGTCATTATCAAGTACAGAGGTTGTAGGCATTCACATACATTCACTAACTTGACTGTGCTGTGTTTTAGTCCAACTATTTGAAAACATTAGTCACAGCAGAGAGTCACTTTTAAAATTATTTTTGTGGAAATTATTAAGGATAAAGTAAAATAGCACTGAGTTTCCAGTCACTGTTTTGTCTACTGGGCTTTCAATACATAATATGACAAAAACGACTGATTTTTTTCTTACATCTTGAACATAACTGTTATTGGCCAGTGCATTCATAGCTTTTAAATAAAAGTGCTTTTCTGAGACATGCACACACACAAACACACACACACACACACACACACATTGTGTCCCAGGCACATACTTTATACACACATATAAATTTAAATATATGTACATATGAATTTATGCATACACATATAAGTGGAATCTGCCTGGGAGAAAGTAAACATATACACTTGCGTGTGTATTTACACATACATATATGTGTGTATGCATGCACATACACACACTATGTGTGTGTGTATATTTGTGTATGGATGTATATATGTATATGCCTGAGAGAAAGTAAATTCATAAATTCCACTTCAGGAGGTGATCAAATATTAACAAATGAAAGTTGAGAACCCAACATACCTAATGGAGCTATAAAAAGACGGGACTTAAGCAGAAGGAACACAAGACTTAAACAAAGCTGAAGACAGCTGTCCAGAAATTATCAATTGCTAAAGCACACAGATTGTGATTAAATTTTAATGTGGCTTTTAAGTAAAGATTTTGCCTATCAGAGAGAAAGAATTCCAGAGAAAATATTGTTATTGATTTCATCATTTTAGATGTAACTGATCCTTTAAGTAATTTTTTTTTCTTGGTTTCTGTGTCGCTTTTTAAGTGTCTGCTGAGGATGAGGAAATCATTTGAGGGCATGCTCATTGCAAATTCTGAGTATACTGCAAAAACTATTCCTCAGACCACTCAAAGTCACATCTGTTGAAAATATAACACAGCATTCAATCCACTGAATAAAAACAAAACACCACTGAAGAATAACTGGAGAGTTAAGTTATGTAAATTAAAAGGCATGGAAAAGTTTCTTTATTGATTTTAGGGAAGATTGTTATCAGGCATTACAGAATCTATTGATTGCCTTTAATATGATCAGGAAAAAAATAGTTCGATGGCTAGAGGGAGTGAGGAGAGCAGCACGTCTGTTCAGACATAGGGAATTGGAACAGGTTGTAACCACTTTTTTTTTTTTACAAATAGAATGTAAATTATGTTGCCCTTCTGATAAAGACACATTCAATATTGTTCTGTCAATAAAATTAATTGCTAAAAATGAAGAGCCTCTATAGCCACTCTCATGTTCTAGTCTACCATAAATATTTAACAACGTGTAAGATTGCTGAGGTCAGAAGAGCCAATTCAGCTTGCTTTCCTCGATAATCATTCAATATTGAGAAGACAAAAAGTAATCTAATATTAAAATAGATATTTTAAAAATCATGCATACAAAAACATACAAAAACATTTATGAGCTCATAAATAATAGCAGGTCCCTATATGTCTGTGTGTATATGGACCTGTCATATAAGGGAGAAAATGGCTTCAATTTTCTTCTTTAATGCATTTTGACAAGCAGGCTATTAATTAGCCAATGTGAAGTTAACCAAGAGATCTGTTTCCTACAATGCCTCTTTAATAGAGTATGAAATTAGCCTATATTTAGAAGTGCATATGTTTCAAACCATATGAGCCATCATAAGGATAAAATATTGGGGTCTGCATTTTTAATAGGGGCCTTTGCCAGGCTTTTTGTCTTCATTTTGCAGTTTTTGGTTCCATAGTATTTGCATCTGTAGCTATTTGCAAGTACATATTTAAGTACAAAATTTCCCTCAACTAATTAATCAATTGTCAGTGAAATTGGCCCTGGGCAGACATAGAAGATGGGTCAAATGGTTAAAAATATCTGACCTCATTCACTCATTCTTTTATGCATTCATTCATTTTTTTTCCATTCAATAAACATTTACTAAGTGCCTACTCCATTCACAGGACTCATAGAGCTGCAAGGGACCTTAGAGGGTGATTTAGCCAAGAACTTCTCCCTTTACATTTTAAAGATGAGGAAAATGAGGATCAGAGAGGTTGTTACTTGCTTAAAGTAAGATTGCTAGCAAATGACAAGACTGGGGTTCAAACCACATCCTCCATTGCCTCTGTATGTGAGAAAGATGACTAAGTCACTATTGCTTCTCTCATAGACCTTAATCTATTTCTTCTTGATACATTCATATATCCTGTTTTGGGGAAACAATCAGGTGATTGAGCGCATTTTTAAAGGTTTATCTAGGTGTTTCACAAGGCAGCTAAATGGTGCAGTGGATATATTACCGTACTTGGAATCAGGAAGACTCTTCTTCCTGAGTTCAAATCTTGCCTCAGACACTTACTAGCTGGTCACTCTGGGCAAGTTACTTAACCCTGTTTGCCTTAGTTCTTTATCTGTAAAATGAGATGGAGAAAGAAATGGCAAAGCAATCTTTGCCAAGAAAACCCCAAATGGGGTCATGAAGAAAAAGAAAATGAAGAAAGACATGACTGAATTGATTGAACAACAGCAAGATGTTTGATAACATATACAGAAAACTTATTTCTGCTGCTAAAGGGAACTGCAGCTAGGCACTATGCTCATGATTATTCGCACATAATATGGAAAGCGTAAGGGACAATCCATGTGTTTCATTGGCATCCACATAATCTCAAGAAATCTAGAGAAATGCCCTCAGCATGTTGGGTGGGCCCCATGTTGGTGGGATTTATGGGAGGACCTGGACAAGAGTCACACAGGGTAAAACAACTTGGATAGAAGCACCCGAAGGTACAAGTCATGATGCACAACTTGTACCTTCAGGTGCATCCACAAAGACCCACAATATCGCACAAGTTATTATACATAATTATATGCTAGTGAAGTAATTGTTATTTTTTCTTTTTAAAAAATTGTTGTTTGTAGTCTTTCCCTCAGGTTTTGCATTTCCACACTGTTTTTTTTTTTTGGCCAGGATGATTGTGAAATGATTTTAATTTATTGAAGAGAAATTTAATTGAGAGCCATCATTCTTGCCAATTTGTACATATGCTGGTTAATATGGACCATTCTAAATCACACAGAAACTTCTTGGGTATATCTTGTCACAGTCCACAAGGATCCCTTGGTAAAAATGCCTTGCATAAAGTAGATATTTTATTTATATATGTTAAAATGAATTGAACATGTTAAATATAAAAAGGTAGTCAATTTTATGTTTAAAACATTGTGCCAGAGTTGAGTACATATGTTTGCTTATAGAAGGTTTTGTCACTTAGTGAAAAGACCACAGGATTTTGGGTCAGAGGACCTGCCTTCCAATCCTAGCTCTGACAATTGTGGGATGTTGGCAATTCATTTAGTATCTGGGGCTCCATTTCCTTTTCTGTAGAGGGCATTGGACTAGGTGACGGTCCTTTATGGAAGGATGAGACCCTATTAATTAGTTCTTTTGAAACATGATGTCTGCCATTTTTGTTCTCATTTATCCCCATCAGCTCTTCCTATGACCTGTTCTGATATAATGAAAATGAGGTGAGGTCCATATTTTGAAGTTTCTAGCAATCCGATTGAAGAAATGTGTAGGATCCGTTTTTCAAGGCTTTTGTTATTTCTGAAAGAAGCGTTTTTTTTTTTCCTTTTTTAACCTGGGATTGACAAGCACTACTTGAGACAGTGTAGGGGAAGTTTTCAGTGTTTAGGATCAAATAGATTTAGAAAAAACTTTGTAAATTTAGGACTGAAGCCAAAACTGTTATTTTTGGTTTCAAAGACATTATGATGCACCTGGAAAATTTAAATTCTATTGGTTGAAAATGCTCTTGAAGCATACCTGCCTCCATAAATGGTGGCATAAAAAATGCATAAAACTGAGATTTAAATGCAATAGAAATTAACACTCTTATGAATGCTACTAGGAAGATTTGTCTGAGTTTCAGTTTTTTATCTTGAAAATCAAGAGAATGACATTTATTCTTATAGAGCTATAATGAGAATCAAACAAATTAGATATATTACATACATACATACATGTATGTACATATGCATATATATGAGTATGTATACACACACACACTTTGTATTTTTGTTATTGTCGTTTAGTCATTTCAGTCATATCTGACTATTTGTGACCCCATTTGGCAAAGATACTGGATTGGTTTGTCATTTCCTTCTCTATTTGAGAATTTTAGTACAGTATATAACAGCCCACATTTACATTATACTTCATCATTTATAAAGGGTATTCCTTACAATGATAGGTAGTACAAATATCATGTAAGTACTGTATCTATATGTATGTATATATATGTGTATGTATATACATGTAGTACAAATATCATGTAAGTACTGTATCTATATGTATGTATATATATGTGTATGTATATACATGTGTGTAACAACAATAACCATATAAGTTTATACACTGTATAAAATTGTTACACAAAATGACATGCATGTGTATATATAATACACACATTTTAAAATATATATATACATATACACACATACTCACATGCATATATGGATATATATATATATATATATACACACATATACATATACACACATACTCACATACATATATGGACATATTGATTTACAGCATACAAATTGTTTACTTTGCAACAAGGCGAAATAAGCAGAGTAAGTATTATTATATCCATTTTACAGATGAAAAAAGAAACAGGATTCCCAGAAGTTTGGTTAGTCAGTTAACAAACTTACTAAATGCTTTTTTCTGTTCCAGGCACTGTGCTAAGTGCTAGGGAAACACAGAAAGGCAAAAATACTGTCCTTGCCCTCAAGAAGCTCACATTTTAAAAAGAGAGATAGCATGTCAATAACTAAATTAATACAAGATATATACAAACTACATGAAAGATAATTGCAGAAGGAAATCACTAAGGCAGAGCTATGGCAAGATGGAAAAGACCTTTTCTGAGTCTTTAAAGAAGTTTGGGAAACTAAGAGGTAGAGAAGAAGAGGGAAAGCTTTCCTGGCAAGAGAGATAGTCAAAGCAAAAGTACAAAGTTAGGAGTTGAGGTATCCTGTGTGAGGTACAGCAAGTAGACCATTGTAGCTGTACCAAAAAGTACACGGAGAGGAGTAAAGTGTAAGAAGGCTGGCACTATAGGAAGGGACCAGTTTGTGAATGGCAAACAAAAGACTTAACATTTTACTCTGGAGGCAATTGGGGGTAATTGATATTTATTGAATGAGGGAGGTGACATGGTTAAGCCTGTGCTTTAGGAAAATTATGTGAATGCCCAATTTTCCTGTTATTATTGAGGGCACAACCATCCTCTTTCCAGTTACCCAAACCAGCCACCTCAGTGCCATCATCAACTCCCTACTTACACTCACCCCACATATCCAATGTTTCCAAGTCTTATTAGTACCCTCACAATGTGTACATTCTTTATTCTCCATTCATGTAGGTCCCACCCTGATACAGACATTTATCATTACATTCCTGGACTATTGTAATCATGTCTTTTTGAGCTTCCTGCCTCAAGTCTCTCCCCAATCCAGTCTATCCTCTTCTCAGCCGTCAACATGATGCTGCTAAAGCAAAGGTCTGGATTTGATGACTTCTAAGATTTTTTCCAAATTGAAATCTAAGATCCTACAAAGCAAACTAAAAAGGACTTCTCTTTAAAGAAAATATGATAGGTATGCCAATATAGCTATGTCTTACTTCTAATATAGGTAAATTTTATAGAGTATTTTAAGGTTTAAGAAGTTATCAAAGTTTATGAATTTATGAAAATCAAGTTTACGAATTTACCAAAATCATCCCATTTCATTCTCACAACAGCACAACAGAATATAAGGTCCTTGAGGGCACAGAGTAGTTCATTTTGTCTTTTTTTTTTTTTGGTTAGTCAATGCAGTTAAGTGACTTACCCAGAGTCACACAGCTAGTAAGTGTCAAGTGTCTGAGGCCAGATTTGAAATCAGGCCCTCCTGACTCCAGAGCCAATACTCTATCCACTGTACCACCTAGCTGCCCCCATTTTGTCTTTCTATCCATAGAGCCTAGAGTAGTACCTAAGACATAACAAGTGCTTAACAGATGCTTTTTGGTTGATTGATGCTATTATTATTGATGCTAATTTGCGGTTAAGGATACCGAGGCCAAGAGAGGCATTATGGAGGGTCATACAGCTAACAAGTTCTTCAGTCAGGATTCAGACCAGATCATCCCGATACTGAGTCCTGGACCCTGTCCATATACAGCACACTATATATCTAGACTTCTAGATAGTCAGGACCCAATACAGTTTGAACTCATGACCCCTCGTATACAAGATCATGGTGCTATGATTCTAAGTCAGCCCTTTTCAGTTTTTTGGGGGGATCGTACTGGGAAGCAGATCATTCATGTACTCTGCTCCTCTTCAGATCTCATTGGGGTGCTGAGGCTTTTACAGGTACAAGGAATGAACAAGTTTCAAGGCTGCTTATTCCTAGTCCTTTCCTGTTAGATCATCTTGTTGATTGTAGCCTTTGATTTAGTTAAGCAAATGGATTTGAGTAAATTGTTATCAATACCCTACGGGTAGTAGTATAACTGAAAATAGAAAACTACTATCTATCTTCCATAATCCTGAGACTTCCTTTCTCTTTAGTATAAGCTTTCATTATACACAATACTTTAGTGAAAAATTTGTGTTCCTTTATTTGTGGCTTCATCAGTTTTTTTTTTAAATCAACCACTTTTGGTGGCATGTAAATATATAAGTGTATCTATGATATTTGGCCATTAAAATGAACTTTGAAGTATCTCCCCTCTTGTGGCTGTAAAGGTTGGGCAGGTAGTTTTTGAACCTGTGATTTCATTGGTATGGGAAACTGTCAGAGTGGGGGTGGGGGAAATCTTCCTCTAATATTGACTGGTGACTATTTTGTAACTTACAATACTGCAGAATTGTGCAGGGGCACTTAAGAGTTAAGGGACAAATCTACAGTGACATAGCTAGTATGTAGCAAAGGTAGAATTTGAATTCAGGCCCTGATGAGTCCAAGGCAACTCATCATCCATCATATCATGCTACTTATTTTAAATTTTTATTAAAAATATTGATTATCTTTTGTTTTTTTATAACATTCTTTTCTGAATATACTCCTCATCCTCCCCTACCCAGTGAGTCCAACTCTTGCAACAAAAAGTTAAAGAGTAAAAACCTTTGTAACAAAAAAGTAAAAAAAAAAAAGCAATATTGATCAACACAATATAGAATCTGGTCATATATGCAACATTCCAAATATATTGCCCCCCCCCTTCAAAGAAGGTACTAAGTTTCATTTGTTCTCCTAAGTCATCATAATTACAAAGTGCTGTTTCATTTTTTGTTTTTGTTTTTCCATTTGCATCATTGTACCTATTGCTCTTTAAGAGATGTACTGCGTCTATCTGTCTCTCACAACTGTGTGTTCTCAGATTGTGTAATAATTAGTAAGTGTGTATAGAAATATCACAGTGGTGCTGGCTTTGAAGTATACAAAAAAGTGTGTGTGGTGGTGGCTAATTCTCATGTAGCCACATTAGAGTATTAGTCACACAGGGAGGTGTGGAATTGGAGAATTATATGGCATACACAATGGTGATACTGCCTCCTTTGCCTAACCAATGTTTTTGCCTAACATTTTTGCACCCTTGTAAATCTTTTCATTCATGGGGGATTACCTGCCAAGAGGAATGAAACTGATAGTTTGAAAGGAAGTCAGACAGTGTTGCTTTGGCCCAAGGCAAAACTAGACTGTAATCAGACATTAGGAAATCCAGTTACAGATGCATTTCAGTTTTCCAATGATTATCATGCAGTTGAATAGTTTTATGTGATTCCAAATCCATCTAGTCAGCTGTTTGATCACTCCTTGCCCCTAATTTATCCTCACTGTTACCTGTCAGTGTAGAATGGTGGCAATACTTCTAATATGAAAGATCCTTAACACCAAAAATTCATAGCAACTCCTTTCTATGAATCCTATCATGCACTTCAGTTTTAATATGTCTATTTTTCCAGATCCCCTAAATCTTCGGTAGGAATTCTTTTAAAAACTTTCAGTCCTAGAGTTATTGCTTGTACTTACTTTGCATATGTTTCAGGAGGATTTTTCTTGCTGTAACATATATATATATATATATATATATATATATTATATATACATATATATATATATGTATATATATACATATATACATATATATGTACACATATATATATGTACACATATACATATATATCTACATTTTTTTGGTCAATAGAACCTTAATCTCTTTTTTCTTTCCTTTCTTATAAACATTATTGAAGAACCCCACCCCCAGCAGTTTTAATCTCTGAATAGGATTTGAATACATCTTTGAAAGCTAATACTTGGTGTTGTGCTCAATGATGGTGCTCTTTAAAATTGGGTGATTTATGTTGTAAATAAGGTTAAAATGACAAAATATCAGGATGTTTTAGGAATTTTAACGTCTTGTTACATTAATCTTAGACTAGATATTCTTTTATATGAAATCCCATTTATCAATGGAAATTAAATTGTAAGTTAGAAACAGTAACTTGCAAACTTAAAACAGTCATTTGATATTATGAATTATATCGTCAGCACATTAAGAAATCCTCAAGCAAGGAAACCAAAGATAGAAAATATTGGTTCAAATTTCCAGCCACAATAAGTGTGAATATATCCCCAATTTAATAAAAACATATAATGCAACTTCTCTGGGTTCAAATGTCTTGAAATTGCTCTTGGAATGGGCACTTGTTTTCCCATTATTGGCCACTTTAATCAACTTACATACTAGTTGTCTCATTTAAAGATCACTTTATAGGACCAATGAGCTACATCTGAGCTATGTGCTCCACTCCTGCCTGATGCAACAACACAACAGTTTACATATTTCTGAACTTGAGCTGAAAACTGATTTAAAAATCCATATGGACAATCCAATTTCCTTGAAAATATATACACACAAGTCTGCTCTGAGGTGGCTAAAATGAAATAAATTTCGTTTTAGGAGACAGGAAGAAAGCCAAGACTGAAAAGCAAATATCTTGAAGTAAATGGGCACTTGCAATGGCCAAGATCGAAACCCATCTCTCCCCAGAGGACATTAGAAGAGGGCAAGGAAGACAAGCATTGGAAAAGTAGAATGTTTGTGCTTTTCTTTCTTGCAGACTGCATTAAATATTCAGCAAAAGAGGGGGATCAGTTTACATTACTCTTCTTGTTTCTCATGTATCGGCTGACAGGTGCTGTAAACATACATAGACAAACATGGTCCTATACTTGCAATGCTCCAGTAACTTAGGATAGAAATACCTTAATTTCCTAGAGTAATTACACTGAACTCTCTGTAGACACAATACATTTATATTGGTGAAGAAACAGGAATATCTTCTGCTAAGATACACCAGAAAGAAACCTCTGGTTGGCTCTGACCTTAGGTAGGCTTTGATTTTCCATGGAGATACATTCAGAGAGCTTGTGTCTTCTTCTCTTCCCCCATTGCCCATTATTACTTCATAAGCATTGCTGAAAGTTTCAGTGGACGTATTGGAATGCAAACAGAATACTCTCAATCTTACCAAGGAATTATTGAAGCCCAGCATAGACCCGTTATCCTTCCTACAGCTTCTCAAATTTCCAATAGTAAGCCCAAGCCATGAGAGACTGCACGGTATGGTAGCTAGGAGGCTAGCCCCAGAATCAGGAAGATTGGAGTTCAAGTGCTTACTCTGACCTGTACAAGCTGTCTGACCATGGGCAATCCACTTTAACCTCCTAGTTCCCTAGGTGATTCTCCGAGAAGACTTCAATTTATAGAGGAGTTGCTGATTTGTATCATTTCTACACCGATGAATTCATAGTGGGCCCACACCAGACAAAAGCCTGACCCATGTCTTGTATAGGCTTCACTGAGTGGCAAAATGAGTGTAAAGCAATTGACCTTGGTTAAAAGAGTGGAAGTGGTACTTAAAATGTTCCCTCATTCATGTTTAAGAGATGTCATGGTAAATAACTTATGACTGTTTACACTTAGTTCTAACTGTCTTCTTTTTCTACACTATAGGCAGCTATTTGGCTGAGACAGTATCATTCTGGGATCTAATCTCACACACTACCTTTTTTCTCACTTGAATTGTACTTTTGGCTGTCACTTGCTCTTTTGAATAAAGGTTTACATTATTAGAAGACATCATAATAGCATATCTCCTTTTCCTGAGTTGATATACAAATCAAAAAAATGGATAAGGGCGAGAATCCCTTTGTCCCTGGAAAAGTGTGCCATCTGCATTTAGCTTATGATATCCGGCTGGGAACAAAATCCAAGCATAAGGAAGTCGTTAATACAACCCTCAAGTTACACTGTAAATTCAAGTATTTTAAATGCTTTATACTAGTCAAAGCCAGTAAAAATCGACCCTGTATATTTTTATTTCATCTCTGTTGGATCATATGATATTTAATAATTGGTTCTGGCACCTCGTTGCAAATTATTATAACTTTGAGATTCAACAGTCCTATTGAACATATGGGCAGCACAGCCTCAGAACATATATATGATACATCCTATCAAGAGGGCCTTCTGTCTTGTTTTGCTTAGCTTAGAAGGGTCAGGTAAATTTTGTTATGTAGTCATGTGCTAAGATTCGGCATTCTTTGCTTTGCAGAGGAAATGCTGAATGGAATGGATTCTTTCAGCTGTTACAATCAAAAAAGAAATATCAGTACCTGGGACAGCAATTGCTCTGCCTACAATGTATGTTGTTCCTCTGGGCTTTAACTAAAGCAATTAAAACCCAGTCCAAAATGGGAAAGCAATTATTCCTCCATATGGAATTAATGCCTCTTCCATCTCTTGGTGCCATATCCTCTCCATGTTTATTTCAATCATCAGTGGGAGAGCTGCTAGAGGCAGAAGACCTCATGCTAATAAAAATGCTTTTGATAACCCTTCGTGGTATAGCTAGGTGGAATAGTGGATAGGAAGCTGGGTCTGGAGTCAGCAACATCTGAGTTCAAATCAGCTCTAAAATACTTAATAGCTGTGTGACCCTGGGCAAGTCACTTAACTTTTGTCTGCTTCAGTTTCCTATTCTGTAATATGGGATAATAATAGTGCTTGTGTGCCAGGCTTATTGAATCAAAAGAAAGTATATTTGTGTCTTGTAAACTTTGAAGTTCTGTGCAAATGCTAGTTATTGTTATCATCATCATCATCATTATCATCATCATCATCTTTATCTTATCAATCTTGTTGAAGATAGAAAGTTGATGATAAAAGATAGTTGACCTAAAGGATTCATATTGTTATATAGTTTGATGATCTCCATTCCTATTCTCATGGCCATTTTCTTCCTATCTCCATTCACATTACCACCATGAGACAATATTACAGAAAGCATTTCCATTCCACAGCCCATTAAGTTTATTTCCTCTGCTCCCGCTGCTTTGCCTCTATATCTTGCCTGCGTGCCTTGATTTGCTCTTGTATTATTTTTACATTAATTGCCATATTGTTTATTGCCACATTCAAATATACTATAATATGGGCACAGTAGCAATAATTACATAGTAAGCTGTCCTTAAAAAGAGACATTGGGATGAGGGTGGTGGGTGAGGTAGGAGAAAGGTTATGATTTATACTTTGTGTTGACATTGTAGAACAGAGCTGGTTCAATTTCTCCTGATTTCACTGTAATACCTCATACTAATCTCTCTGTGTTTGTCATATAATTAGTCATTACTGGAACTGCTAAGCTGAAAAGTTCATAGGGGAGGCAATGGTTAAAGATTTTTTTTCAAGCACTGCTTTTCCACTGCTACTATGTGTGATATTAAATAAAAAAAAGATCAACAATAATACATACATACATATATATATGTATATATATATATATGTGGACATGTAAATTATAACTATATCTACATTTCTATGTAAAAGCAATATCACTGTATCATATTGCAACACTGAGTTTTCCTTTATCTATGTCTCTTTGTCTTTGTACAAATACAACCGCAAATCTAAATCTGTTCTTGATGGACAGATCAATAAATGGAGAGACACAGAGGTACAAACATACATGAATTTAATTTATATATTAATTGTATTTTGAAGCTATTGAGGATATTTACTTGTCCTCTTTTGTTTAGTTTACCAGAACCTGCCTCTTAGTGAGCTATCCCACCTTCACATACAGAGCTGATGTTAAGGACCCTCTCATTTACTTTGTCACTTTGCCAATACAAATGCCTGGAATCCCCTTAACACTGGTGAGTAGTAAGTCAGAGCAATACTGAGTCCCTGGGTGGGGATCATGAAAAGGTCTTTAAATAGAGGTTCAGGACTCCTCCATCTGAGTAGATATGGAAGGAAAACTCATTCCTGTTGAATTGTTTCATATTGTGTCAGGCTTGCTTGGCATACTTTAGGCCAGTAGGTGGAGTGCTTGCTAATAGTAATTGAATATACAAAACTTGAACTTAATATAAGCGGAAGCCACTTTTCTTGTTATAAACTGCTAAAATCATATTTACACTGAAGCCCTTCTATGGATATAATTAGTTGAAAAAATGTTAGAAGGCCAGAGTTCTAATTTATTCAAGCTTATAACTACATAAAAGAAAATTATGTCCAGGAGGACTGAACACATCATATGGGCTAAGCCATAGCTAAAGAGATGGATATTGGAATATTCATTAGAATTTGGCAATTGTAAAGAGACCCTGTTTATCCCCTCCACTCTCTGTCAGTGGATACTCAGGTGCTTAAAAGAATTAAATATACTTGCAAATTTACATATGGAAGAGGTGTGAGCTAGAGGATTAATTGCTGATTCAAAAAAAAAGTCCATAGCCTTTTCTTAAATTTTAGTAAATTCAGCACCTTTTGAAAGTAGAGTTGCAAGAAATGCCATATAAATGAAGTGTCACTTACTCCTAAGAATGACTTGTTTCCCCCCAGAATAAAAAAGATTTTCAAATGAATTTAAAAGCAGCAACTTGAGACTTGCTAACTATATCAGTCTAAATCTATCTATATCACACCTAAAGATGTTAAGGCAACATTTAGAACTCCAAGGAGAAAACAAGAAACAGAATTTAGAAAGCAGGAACTAAATGAAGTGCTGAAAAATCTCTGGTTGTTTTTTAAGAATGCAGGTCACATGATGAGATGTAGGTGAAAATATTACATATAATGTATAAACACACATGCATACATATATATATCATACAAACATAGACACTTCCTTCACCATATCAGGAGTACTTTACAGACCTGATCATGTGGCACTCAGAGAACATCAATTGTGTGACTTGGAGGTTTTACTTTCACCGATAGGTATTCAGAGCTAATGAAGTCTATAGTGACAAAAACAGAGAGCTTAAAATGGAAGACCAATGAGTTGAAAATTTCATTTTCAGTAATACTGTTAGTTCTCCTCCAAACACTATTTTTTGTCCTTCTATAACATCATGCTCTCATTTTGCCCTAATGCATCTGTTAAACTTTGATAGAGCTTGTTTGAAACAATATCTTATCTCATCTCATTTTATCTTTGTTCTTATCATCATCTATGTATCTATCTGGTTTCTGTTGGAAATGGAGCAATGGAGGACCACATGTGATCTCTGTTAAACTGAATTCATCAGCTGAAGCTCTATTTGGTAAATAATGCTTTGAAACCTGTGGTTCCTTTAGTCAAACCAAGCAACTGTTACTTACTGAAGCTTCAAGTAATCTTAGTAACAAGAATGTATTTCTGTCAGGGGAAAAAGAGAAAGAAAGGATAGTGCTAATTCAAAATTTGAAAATTGTGGTTTTTCTATTTCTCCTCTGAGGGGAAGAAAGAATGTTTGTGTTTATTTCCAAAAAGGAGCTTAAATAAGATTATGCTGGAATTCGGCCATCTAGCTCTATGAAAGTGACATAAACTGACTAAGTTTGACCAAAATAAACTTTGGCTCCCATAGCCAAGTAAAATAGTTTCCTCAAATGTACGTATGTATATATATGTGTGTGCATATGTTATGTATAGACATACATGTAGATAGGTAAGTATGTAGGTAGGCATTTAGCATTGGCAAGAAGTCAGAATTTGGTCCTAGTATGTTAAAAATTTATAGGTGTGACTTACATTTGTAATCCAAGGTAGATTGTGTAAGAACGGTACGACATGTCACAAGTGTTCATTCCTAAATCATACCTATTGACTGAACAATTTCTACCCAATTTCAGCTTCACTTGTTGTCATTTTGGTCTTTGATTTATTTTTTTTTCCTCTTCCCAAGACTATGAGGAGATGCACTTGGCCACCCTTGGTGGCTTCTCCCTCCACACTCATTTATCTCTTTTGATCCTGCAAATGTCATTGCTTATGTACACACTTAGCATATTTTTATTCCTCTATTTTGGGGAAAAATATATTTTGAGTTCACTTGCTTTTTTGTCAGTTGTCACTCATTCTACCTTGTTTTGCTTGCTTCAGTATGTTATTTCAACTTATATGTTGAACTGTGTCATTCTCAGCCAATGTGCATCCTTTGATAGGGAGTATGCAATAGACTTTACTGAGAAAGAGAAAAGAAAAGCGTTAGCCACTGATCTCACCAAGATTACATTCTTCCTTAATAGAAGCTGTTGATAGATCCTGCACGGCGCCACACTTGGGGTGCTGACTTGGAGAATGAAGTCCTCTGCACACAAGCACAGCAAAATATTTTGGTGAAAAGTAATTATCAGAAATAGTGACACTAGTAAATTAGTTAACTACATTTCAGCATGAAGCTTGAGTTACCCCTGCCCGTTCTTGTTCCAGGCCCATCTGAAATCAGCAATTCAGCTTAATGATGTCACAACATTTGCCAGGCTGTGGGCACTGAAGAGAAGAGAGAAAAGTGCTTCCACTGAATCAGGTCCCCCTCCTCTCCCTAAGAACAGTTAAGCAGCCCATCTGTCTCACTCACACTGAAACTGTTATCTTTGAAACATCATTCTATTATTATCATTGGTTCCTCTCAAAAACTGTCCTTAATTTTAGACCGTGTTTCAGGAATCAGGTTTTCAAATTCTCCTGGATATTGTTAGTCCATTTTAAACGTTGATACTGAAATTCCAGGAGGTAGTTCATCTCAATAGGATAAAGCCCAAGTACTGTATATCACCATTCATTTACCCCAGGGTAACCTTTTTGTGAAATACGGATATCCTACCTTTTTTTTTTTTTAGAGAAAATAAAAGGGGGGGGGGATCACAACAAAGAATTCTACCCCTCCCAATCTCTAATATTTTTCAAAGTGTGAATTGAAGAGGACTTAGAGACAGATGGGTCTGGATGATCAAGTTACCTGTTATAGCAGCACATCTGCCGGGGCAGTCAATCACTGTGATGACTCTGACAGGTCGATGGAGCCTGAGTAAGAAAGGCTAATGCAGAGAGAGGAACGACAGAGGAAGGGCTGCCCTCCTGCCTGTCTCTTGGGTTTGACTGGTCTAAAAGCTGTACTTGAATTTGCTCTGGTTAAAAATCTGTCTGTCTGTTGAGTGCAGACACTAGATGGAAGATTTGGGTTGCCGAAAAATAAAAAGAGAGAGCCAGCATATTGAATACATGTAACTGGGAAATGATTTGATTAGCACTTTTAAGCTGTCAGTCAATATTTAGTTGCATGAGGTGGGGAGGATGAGTAGAGAAAGGAGGCAGGAGATAATTTCAAAACTACATCTTTTAAAAATTATTTATTTCAAGAAACATTAAAAGGAAGAAATGGTAAAAATGTGTTCTGATGTCTCTCCCTCAGTTCAATGTAGGAAAACAAGCCATGGATAGAACAAAGGCAAATGGAAGGAAGTCAAATGACAAAACTAAGTAACTTTATGGGTCCATTCAACTTTATTTTCTGGTTATGTTTTATTCTCTCTCCCCACCTCCAGTCACGTTTGCTCAGTCTATTCAACATGGTGAACTAGGGTCTCAGTGTCACACAAATAGTTCTCATCATGAAATATTGAGCAAGAAACTCCCAGGTTTTACAAACACTATGAAAACATGTGTTGCAATTAAGCAGAGTGCTAATTGTATCCCCTTTTATGACACATGCATAAATGTAGACGTATTTATAAGACAATAGAATCTCAAAAAATCTTGACTCCTCCCAATGGCTAATTAATCAGATGTTGGAATCAGAAGATTCCCCCCCCAATTAATAAATTACTCCTCCCCAACAACCAGATCCCAAACAGATTTTAAACACTTTAGATAAACTCTTGACATTTAAAGTACTAAAATTCCATTTCTAAATGTGAAGCAATTCCAAAAGCTGTTAGGAACCATCAGGATCCAGGAAATAAAGTTAAATTTATGTCCACTTTATAGAAAGCGGATTTTCCTTTGTGAATTGGAGGTTGAGGGGTGGGAGACAGAAAGATAAGCATTATTACCCCACTGTAGAACTACAGTGAGCAAACATTGCTGAAAAAAGGGCAAAATGTTAATACATGCAGAACTGCTGTTACTAGCGATTTTCTCCACAATGCAAAACTGATGGGGATCTGTGAAAGAGCCATTAAACAGATGCGTTGCTTTTCAATACATTCTTCAAGTATTTTTGCTCCGGCATCCACATTTTTAGTAAATGATGCTGAATGTTTTCAAAATATTACTACATTGGCTTTTTTACTTGATTTTTTTTAAGTGGACTCATATTTAGCAGCAGATGGTTTGAGATACCAGAACTGAAATGAAGTTAGTTATTTGGGTTCAGAACACTAACAGGATCTCATACAACCATCTATGGGATGGTAGAGACCAGATATTAGTCACCGTTTTCATTGTTTTTTTTTTTTAAATTAAGTCAAAAGCAGACACTTTTCTAAATAAAAGCTCCATCACATTATGGAAATCATT